>NW_024104117.1:0-7902 GCF_003945595.2 Pipra filicauda | reverse complement strand
CAGCCGCGAGCCCAGCCTCAACTGGGTACGGAGCAGCCCCTGGGATTGTGGGATCATCCTTTGGGATTGTGGGAGCATCCCTTGGGATTGTGGGATCATCCTTTGGGATTGTGGGATCATCCCCTGGGATCGGGTCAGCGCCGCCAAGAGCCACGAGTTCAGCCGGGAGCCCAGCCTCAACTGGGTACGGAGCAGCCCCGGGATGGTGGGAGTGTCCCCTGGGATTGTGGGATCATCCTTTGGGATCATGGGAGCATCCCTTGGGGGTGTGGGATCATCCCCTGGGATCGGGTCAGCGCCGCCAAGAGCCACGAGTTCAGCCGCGAGCCCAGCCTCAACTGGGTACGGAGCGGCACCGGGATTGTGGGATCATCCTTTGGGATTGTGGGAGCATCCCCTGGGATTGTGGAGTGTCCCTGGGATGGTGGGAGCATCCCTTTGGGATTGTGGGATCATCCCTGAGATCGGGTAAAGAGCCGCCAAGAGCACGAGTAAGCCGGGAGCCCAGCCTCAACTGGGTAGGAGCAGCATGGGCTGGTGGAGTGTCCCATGGGATTGTGGGATCATCCCCTGGGATTGTGGGAGCATCCCCTGGGATCGGGTCAGTGCCACCAAGAGCCACGAGTTCAGCCGGGAGCCCAGCCTCAACTGGGTACGGAGCGGCACCGGGATTGTGGGATCATCCTTTGGGATTGTGGGATCATCCTTTGGGATTGTGGGAGCATCCCTTGGGGTTGTGGGATCATCCCCTGGGATCGGGTCAGTGCCGCCAAGAGCCACGAGTTCAGCCGCGAGCCCAGCCTCAACTGGGTACGGAGCAGCCCCTGGGATGGTGGGATCATCCTTTGGGATTGTGGGAGCATCCCCTGGGATGGTGGGATCATCCTTTGGGATTGTGGGAGCATCCCCTGGGATTGTGGGATCATCCCCTGGGATTGGGTCAGCGCCGCCAAGAGCCACGAGTTCAGCCGCGAGCCCAGCCTCAACTGGGTACGGAGCAGCCTGGGATGGTGGGAGTGTCCCCTGGGACGGTGGGATCATCCTTTGGGATCGTGGGAGCATCCCTTGGGGTTGTGGGAGCATCCCCTGGGATTGTGGGAGCATCCCCTGGGATCGGGTCAGCGCCGCCAAGAGCCACGAGTTCAGCCGGGAGCCCAGCCTCAACTGGGTACGGAGCAGCCTGGGATCGTGGGATCATCCTTTGGGATTGTGGGAGCATCCCTTGGGATGGTGGGATCATCCTTTGGGATTGTGGGATCATTCTTTGGGATCATGGGAGCATCCCTTGGGATTGTGGGATCATCCCTTGGGGGTGTGGGATCATCCCTTGGGATCGGGTCAGCGCCGCCAAGAGCCACGAGTTCAGCCGCGAGCCCAGCCTCAACTGGGTACGGAGCAGCCTGGGATCGTGGGATCATCCCCTGGGATTGTGGGATCATCCTTTGGGATTGTGGGATCATCCCCTGGGATCGGGTCAGTGCCACCAAGAGCCACGAGTTCAGCCGGGAGCCCAGCCTCAACTGGGTACGGAGCATCCCCTGGGATTGTGGGAGCATCCTTTGGGATTGTGGGAGCATCCCCTGGGATTGTGGGAGCATCCCCTGGGATCGGGTCAGTGCCGCCAAGAGCCACGAGTTCAGCCGGGAGCCCAGCCTCAACTGGGTACGGAGCAGCCTGGGATGGTGGGAGTGTCCCCTGGGATTGTGGGAGCATCCTTTGGGATTGTGGGAGCATCCCTTGGGGGTGTGGGATCATCCCCTGGGATCGGGTCAGCGCCGCCAAGAGCCACGAGTTCAGCCGCGAGCCCAGCCTCAACTGGGTACGGAGCATCCCCTGGGATTGTGGGAGCATCCTTTGGGATCATGGGAGCATCCCTTGGGATTGTGGGAGCATCCCTTGGGGGTGTGGGATCATCCCCTGGGATCGGGTCAGCGCCGCCAAGAGCCACGAGTTCAGCCGCGAGCCCAGCCTCAACTGGGTACGGAGCAGCCCTGGGATTGTGGGATCATCCCTTGGGATTGTGGGAGCATCCCCTGGGATTGTGGGATCATCCCCTGGGATTGGGTCAGCGCCGCCAAGAGCCACGAGTTCAGCCGCGAGCCCAGCCTCAACTGGGTACGGAGCAGCCTGGGATGGTGGGAGTGTCCCCTGGGACGGTGGGATCATCCTTTGGGATCGTGGGAGCATCCCTTGGGGTTGTGGGATCATCCCCTGGGATCGGGTCAGCGCCGCCAAGAGCCACGAGTTCAGCCGGGAGCCCAGCCTCAACTGGGTACGGAGCAGCCTGGGATGGTGGGAGCGTCCCTTGGGATGGTGGGGTCATCCCTTGGGATGGTGGGAGCATCCACTGGGATTACGGGATCATCTCCTGGGATCACAGGAGCATCTGCTGGGATCGTGGGATCGTCCCCTGGGATGGTGGGATCATCACTTGGGATTGTGGGATCATCCTTTGGGATCGTGGGATCATCACTTGGGATCATGGGATCCTCCCCTGGGATTGTGGGATCCTCCCCTGGGATCATGGGGTCTTTCCCTGGGATCGTGGGATCATCCCCAGGATTGTGGGATCATCCCGTGGGATCATCCCCTGGGATCGTGGGATCATCCCTTGGGATCGTGGGATCATCCCCTGGGATTGTGGGATCCTCCCCCGGGATGGTGAGATCATCCCCCGAGATCGTGGGAGCATCCCTTGGGATTGTGGGATCATTCGTTTGGGATCATGGGATCACTCCCTGGGATAGTGGGATCCTCCCTGGGATGGTGGGATCCTCCCTCTGGGATCACGGGATCATCCCCCGGGATCACGGGATCATCCCCCGGGATCATGGGATCATCCCTTGGGATCGTGGGATCACCCTTTGGGATCATGGGATCACTCCCCAGGATCATGAGATCACCTCTCGGGGTTGTGGGATCACCCGTGGGATTGTCGGAATGGGGGGAATGGGGCTGGACGGGCCCGGCTCTGGGGGTCCCTCCGTGGTCTGGGGGTCCCTCCATGGTCCGGGGGTCCCTCCATGGTCTGGGGGTCCCTCCATGGTCCGGGGGTCCCTCCATGGTCTGGGGGTCCCTCCATGGTCCGGGGGTCCCTCCATGGTCTGGGGGTCCCTCCATGCTCTGGGGGTCCCTCCATGCTCTGGGGGTCCCTCCATGGTCTGGGGGTCCCTCCATGGTCTGGGGGTCTCTCCATGGTCCGGGGGTCCCTCCATGGTCTGGGGGTCCCTCCGTGGTCTGGGGGTCCCTCCATGGTCCGGGGGTCCCTCCATGGTCCAGGGGTTCCTCCATGTTCTGGGAGTCCCTCCATGTTCCGGGGGTTCCTCCATGGTCCGGGAGTCCCTCCATGATCCGGGGGTCCCTCCATGGTCCGGGGGTCCCCCCATGGTCCAGGGGTCCCTCCGTGGTCCGGGGGTCCCTCCATGGTCCGGGGGTCCCTCCGTGGGGGTCCCTCCATGCTCTGGGGGTCCCTCCATGCTCTGGGGGTCCCTCCGTGGTCCGGGGGTCCCTCCGTGGGGGTCCCTCCATGCTCTGGGGGTCCCTCCATGCTCTGGGGGTCCCTCCATGCTCTGGGGGTCCCTCCATGCTCTGGGGGTCCCTCCATGGTCCGGGAGTCCCTCCATGTTCCGGGGGTTCCTCCATGGTCCGGGGGTCTCTCCATGGTCCGGGGGTCCCCCCGTGGTCCGGGGGTCCCTCCATGGTCTGGGGGTCCCGTCCCCATCCGGGGTTCCCTCCATGGTCCGGGGGTCCCTCCATGTTCCGGGGGTCCCTCCATGGTCCGGGGGTCCCTCCATGTTCCGGGGGTCCCTCCATGGTCCGGGAGTCCCTCCGTGGGGGTCCCCCCATGCTCTGGGGGTCCCTCCATGGTCCGGGGGTCCCTCCGTGGTCCGGGGGTCCCTCCATGGTCCGGGGGTCCCGTCCCCATCCAGCTCCAGCCCTCGTTGTCCTCGTGGTGGGGAGTTGCTTCCCGGTGTCCCAGCTCCGCGGGGCTGTTCCCGCGGGAATCATCAGCCCTTGTCCCGGCACTCCGGGGGGTGGGAAGGGACTGGAAGCCCCTCCAGTGTCACCCCCTGCCACGGGCAGGGACAGTTCCCGCTATCCCGGAGCGCTCCAGCCTGGCCTTGGGCCCTTCCAGGGACGGGGCAGCCACGGCTCCTCTGGGGAATCTCTTCCCGGGGTGGTTCCCATCCCATTCCGTGTTTCCGTGGTGGCTCCTGTCACGTTCCCGTTCCCTGTTCCCGTAGCGCCTTGTCCCATTTCCCATTCCGGGGCTGGTTCCTGTTCCCCTTCCTCGTTCCCGTGGTGATTCCCATCCCATTCCCTGTTCCCATGGCAGCTCCCGTCCCATTCCCTGTTCCTGTGCTGGTTCCTGTCCCGTTCCCCGTTCCTGTGGTGATTCCTGTTCCATTCCCTGTTCCCATTCCCCATTCCTGTGGTGATTCCTGTTCCATTCCCTGTTCCCATGGAGATTCCCTGTTCCCATTCCCTGTTCCTGTGCTGGTTCCTGTCCCATTCCCCATTCCTGTGGTGATTCCCGTCCCATTCCCTGTTCCCATGGCAGCTCCCGTCCCATTCCCTGTTCCTGTGCTGGTTCCTGTCCCATTCCCCATTCCTGTGGTGATTCCTGTTCCATTCCCTGTTCCCATGGCACCTCCCATCCCATTCCCTGTTCCTGTGCTGGTTCCTGTCCCATTCCCCGTTCCTGTGGTGATTCCTGTTCCATTCCCTGTTCCCATGGCAGCTCCCGTCCCATTCCCTGTTCTGGTGCTGGTTCCTGTCCTGTTCCTCGTTCCCATGGTGGTTCCTGTTCCATTCCCTGTTCCCATGGCAGCTCCCGTCCCATTCCCTGTTCCTGTGCTGGTTCCTGTCCCATTCCCCGTTCCTGTGGTGATTCCTGTTCCATTCCCTGTTCCCATTCCCCGTTCTTGTGGTGATTCCTGTTCCCATTCCGTGTTCCCATTCCCCCTTCTCGTGGTGATTCCTGTTCCTGTTCCTGTTCCCCGTTCCCATGGAGATTCCCCGTTCCCATTCCCTGTTCCCCTTCCCTGTTCTTGTGGTGATTCCCGGCCCATTCCCTGTTCCCATTCCTCATTCCCATGGTGATTCCCGTTCCCATTCCCCATTCCCATTCCCTGTTCCTTCAGTGATTCCCATTCCCCGTTCCCGTGGTCATTCCCTGTTCCAGTTCCCCATTCCCATGGTGATTCCCATTCCCCATTCCCATTCCCTGTTCCCGTTCCCTGTTCCCACTGTAATTCTCGTTCCCGTTCCCCATTCCCTGATTCCCTGTTCCCATTCCCTGTTCCCATTCCTGCAGTGATTCCCTGTTCCCATTCCCCATTCCCACTGTGATTCCTGTTCCCATTCCTGTTCCCATTCCCACTGTAATTCCCATTCCCAGGTGGTGAACTCGGTGAACTGCAGCCTGTTCTCGTTCCCATTCCCACTGTAATTCCCATTCCGAGGTGGTGAACTCTGTGAACTGCAGCCTCTTCTCGTTCCCTGTTCCCGTTCCCATTCCCGCTGTAATTCCCATTCCCAGGTGGTGAACTCGGTGAACTGCAGCCTGTTCTCGTTCCCATTCCTGCTGTAATTCCCATTCCCAGGTGGTGAATTCCGTGAACTGCAGCCTGTTCTCGTTCCCATTCCCGTTCCCATTCCCGCTGTAATTCCCATTCCCATTCCCAGGTGGTGAATTCCGTGAACTGCAGCCTGTTCCTGTTCCCATTCCCTGTTCCCGTTCCCATTCCCGTTGTAATTCCCATTCCCATTCCCGTTTCCAGGTGGTGAATTCCGTGAACTGCAGCCTGTTCCCGTTCCCATTCCCGCTGTAATTCCCATTCCCGTTCCCGTTTCCAGGTGGTGAATTCCGTGAACTGCAGCCTGTTCCTGTTCCCATTCCCTGTTCCCATTCCCATTCCCGCTGTAATTCCCATTCCCGTTCCCGTTTCCAGGTGGTGAATTCCGTGAACTGCAGCCTGTTCTCGTTCCCATTCCCATTCCCGCTGTAATTCCCATTCCCATTCCCATTCCCAGGTGGTGAATTCCGTGAACTGCAGCCTGTTCCCGTTCCCATTCCCATTCCCGTTCCCAGGTGGTGAACTCGGTGAACTGCAGCCTGTTCCCGTTCCCATTCCCTGTTCCCATTCCCTGTTTCCAGGTGGTGAATTCCGTGAACTGCAGCCTGTTCTCGTTCCCATTCCCTGTTCCCGTTCCCATTCCCGCTGTAATTCCCATTCCCAGGTGGTGAATTCTGTGAACTGCAGCCTGTTCTCGTTCCCATTCCCATTCCCAGGTGGTGAATTCCGTGAACTGCAGCCTGTTCTCGTTCCCGTTCCCATTCCCGCTGTAATTCCCATTCCCGTTCCCGTTCCCAGGTGGTGAACTCCGTGAACTGCAGCCTGTTCTCGGCCGTGCGGGAGGATTTCAAGGCGCTGAAGCCGCTGCTCTGGGACGCGGTGGACGAGGAGATCTGTCTGTCCGAGTGTGACATCTACAGGTACCGACCCTTCCTGTACATCTGTCTGTCCGAGTGTGACATCTACAGGTACCGACCCTGCCCTTCCCACAGATCTGTCTGTCCGAGTGTGACACCTACAGGTACCACCCTTAGATCTGTCCGAGTGTGACACCTACAGGTACCACCCTTAGATCTGTCTGAGTGTGACACCTACAGGTACCACCCTTAGATCTGTCCGAGTGTGACACCTACAGGTACTGACCCTTAGATCTGTCTGTCCGAGTGTGACATCTACAGGTACCACCCTTAGATCTGTCTGAGTGTGACACCTACAGGTACCACCCTTAGATCTGTCCGAGTGTGACACCTACAGGTACTGACCCTTAGATCTGTCCGAGTGTGACACCTACAGGTACCACCCTTAGATCTGTCTGAGTGTGACACCTACAGGTACTGACCCTTAGATCTGTCTGTCCGAGTGTGACACCTACAGGTACTGACCCTTAGATCTGTCTGTCCGAGTGTGACACCTACAGGTACCACCCTTAGATCTGTCCGAGTGTGACACCTACAGGTACTGACCCTTAGATCTGTCTGAGTGTGACATCTACAGGTACTGACCCTTAGATCTGTCTGAGTGTGACACCTACAGGTACCACCCTTAGATCTGTCTGTCCGAGTGTGACACCTACAGGTACCACCCTTAGATCTGTCTGAGTGTGACACCTACAGGTACTGACCCTTAGATCTGTCCGAGTGTGACACCTACAGGTACCACCCTTAGATCTGTCCGAGTGTGACACCTACAGGTACCACCCTTAGATCTGTCTGAGTGTGACACCTACAGGTACTGACCCTTAGATCTGTCTGAGTGTGACACCTACAGGTACTGACCCTTAGATCTGTCTGAGTGTGACACCTACAGGTACCACCCTTAGATCTGTCCGAGTGTGACACCTACAGGTACCACCCTTAGATCTGTCCGAGTGTGACACCTACAGGTACCACCCTTAGATCTGTCCGAGTGTGACACCTACAGGTACTGACCCTTAGATCTGTCCGAGTGTGACACCTAACAGGTACAACCCTTAAGATCTGTCCGAGTGGTGACACCTACAGGTACGGACCCTTAGATCTGTCCGAGTGTGACACCTACAGGTACTGACCCTTAGATCTGTCCGAGTGTGACACCTACAGGTACCACCCTTAGATCTGTCCGAGTGTGACACCTACAGGTACCGACCCTTCCCGTGGGAATGCTGCCCTGGGAGAGGGTCTATCCCACAGGAGAGGGTCTATCCCACAGGAGAGGGGCTATCCCACGGGACAGGGGCTATCCCACAGGAGAGGGGCTTTCCCACGGGAGAGGGGCTATCCCACGGGAGAGGGGCTTTCCCACGGGAGAGGAGCTATCCCATGGGAGAGGGGCTATCCCACAGGAG
>NW_024104116.1:0-7905 GCF_003945595.2 Pipra filicauda | reverse complement strand
GGGTATTTTTGGGGTGGATGGGGCTTTGTTTTGGGGTCTCCCCCGTGTGGGCAAGCAGCACGGCCCTGCAGGGGTGTATTTTTGGTATTTTTGGGTTGGTTTTGGGTTGTTTGGGGGTTGTATTTTGGGGTCTCACGTGGTGGGGGCAGCAAGAGCACAGCCCCTGCAGGGGGTGGTTATTTTTGGGTGGTTTGGGGTTTTGGGGGTTGTTTTTGGGGCTCACGTTGTGGTCAGCACCGCCCTGCAGGGGGGTATTTTTGGGGTTTTTGGGGTGGATTTGGGGCCTGTTTGGGGTCTCACCGTGGTGGGGCAGCACAGCCCTGCAGGGGGGTATTTTTGGGGTGGATTTGGGGCTGTTTTTGGGGTCTCACCGTGGTGGGGCAGCACAGCCCTGCAGGGGGGTATTTTTGGGGTGGATTTGGGGCTGTTTTTGGGGTCTCTCACCCGTGGGGGGCGCAAGCCCTGCAGGGGGGGTATTTTCTTGGGGTGGATTTGGGTGTTTTGGGTTGTTTTGGGGTGGTCCCTCAACGTGGTGGGCAGGCACGCCTGGCAGGGTGGGTTCTGGATTGTTTCTGGGGGTGTTTTTGGGGTGGATTGGGGTGGATTTGGGGCTGTTTTTGGGGTCTCACCGTGGTGGGACAGCACAGCCCTGCAGGGGGGTATTTTTGGGTATTTTTGGGGTGGATTTGGGGTGTTTTGGGGCTGTTTTTGGGGTCTCACCGTGGTGGGGCAGCACAGCCCTGCAGCCCACGCAGCTGCTGCGTTTGGTGGCGAAGGCCGAGAGCCCCCCGACCTTCGCCGTCAGCACCGTCTTGCACCGCGTGTGATCCCCCCCTGGGGGGCACAGGGGGGGTCAGGGGGGGCCCCCGAACACCAGCGGGGCCCCCGGACCCAGAGGAACCCCCCAGAACCTGCCCAGACCCCCAAACCTGCCCAGACCCAGAGAGACCCCCCAGAACCTGCCCGGACCCCAAAACCTGCCCAGACCCCCCCCAAAACCTGCTCAAACCCACTGGGACCACCCAGAACCCTCCCAGACCCCCCCAGGAGCCCCCCCCCAGACCCATCAGACCCCCCCCAAACCCCTCCCAGACCCCCAGAGGAGGGTTTTGGGGGTCCCTTGGGGGGGGGTTTTGGGGCTCCATAAGCGGATTTTGGGTGTGTCTGGGAGGTTTTTGGGTGTGTTTGGGAGGGTTTTGGGTGTGTCTCGGTGGGTTTCGGGGTGCAGGGGGGTTTGGGGGTCCCTGTCCCGGGGGTCACTCACTCAGCAGGACCCCCTGGGCCCTCCCCTCGCCCAGGATGGGCTCGAAGATCCTGAGCAGGGGCTTGGCCAGCTGCTGCTCCAGGTAATAGCGCGTGTCGATGGGCAGGTTCTGCTCCAGGGCAAACACCGGGTCCTGGGGTGGGCAAGGCAAAAGGGGCGGGGGTGGGGCGGGTACTTGGGGGGCACAACGGGGGGGTTGGGGGGTCCGGGGGGCTGTTTGGGGGGGGTCCTGGTGGGGCCTGTGTTTGGGGCGGGGTCCTGGGGGGATATGCGCCGCCCGGGGGGGGGTTCCTGGAAGGCTTTTGGACGGAGGCACACCAAAAAGGGTGGTGGGGGTTTGGGGGTCAGGTGTCGATGGGCAGGTTCTGCTCCAGGGCAAACACCGGGGCCTGGGGGGCAAACGGGGGGGGTTGGGGGGGCAATGGGGGGGTTTGGGGGGTCCTGGGGGGCAAACAAGGGGGTTTGGGGGGGTCTGGGGGCAGTTTGGGGAGATCTCTGGGAGTTTGGGGGTGTTTGAGGAGGGTCCTGGGGGGTTTGGGGGGGGGCATCAAGGGGCCTGGGGGGGACACGAGGAGACCCCACACCCCAAAATCCCCCCCCGCCCCTTCCACTCCCTCGACCACCCCCAATCACCCCAAAATCCACCCCCCTCGCCCCCCAAATCCCCCCCACCCCGAGGTGCCGCCCCCCCGAGTGACCCCATTTTTGGGGTCCCCCTGAGTGACCCCCTCACTGACCCCTGAGTGACCCCTGAGTGACCCCCCCCAACCTCAGACCAGGCACAGCCCCCTCCCCACATCCCCACGTTTTTGGGACCCCCCAACATCCCCCCTGCCCCCCCCTTGACCTCCCTGACCCCTGAGTGACCCCTGAGTGACCCCTGAGTGACCCCAAATGACCCCCAGTGCCCCCCTGACCCCAGAGCAAGTGCAGCCCCTTCCCCAATTCCACCCCCTTTGTCTCCCCAATTTTTGGGACCCCCTGACTCCCCCCTGCTCCCCGTGACCCCCGAGTGACCTCGTGACCCCCGAGTGACCCCGTGACCCCCGAGTGACCCCGTGACCCCTGACCTCTGAGCGCGTGTAGGCCGCCTCCCCCCGGGCCCCGCTGACGATGACGTAGGGGACACGATCCCCCAGCACGGGGGCACTGCCGGGGTCCCGCACCTTCAGCCTGCCCCAAACACCCCAAAACGGCATTTAACACCCCAAAAACAGCATTAAACACCCCAAAAACGGCATTGAACACCCCCAAAACGGCATTGAACACCCCGAAAACGGCATTAAACACCCCAAAAATGGGGCACTGCCGGGGTCCCGCACCTTCAGCCTGCCCCAAACACCCCAAAATGGGAAAAAACACCCCCAAAACGGCATTAAACACCCCAAAAATGGCATTAAACACCCCAAAAATGGGACAGAACACCCCAAAAACAGCATTGAACACCCCAAAAACGGCATTAAACACCCCAAAAATGGGACAGAACACCCCAAAAACGGGACAGAACACCCCAAAAATGGGGCACTGCCGGGGTCCCGCACCTTCAGCCTGCCACAAACACCCAAAAATGGGAAAAAACACCCCAAAACGGCATTGAACACCCCAAAAACAGCATTAAACACCCCAAAAATGGGGCACTGCCGGGGTCCCGCACCTTCAGCCTGCCCCAAACACCCAAAAATGGGAAAAAACACCCCAAAAACGGCATTGAACACCCCAAAAACGGCATTAAACACCCCAAAAACGGCATTAAACACCCCAAAAATGGGGCACTGCCGGGGTCCCGCACCTTCAGCCTGCCACAAACACCCAAAATGGGGAAAAACACCCCAAAAACGGGGCTGGAGGCACTGGGGGGCACTGGGGAGGGTCCCAGTTTCACGGGGTGTTTTTTGGGGGTTCCTCTGGGGGTTTTTGGGGCCCAGGGGGTATTTTTGGGGTGTTTTTGGGGCCCCCACCTCTCGGCCAGCCTGACGTGGGCTTGGGGGGCACTGGAGGCACTGGGGGGGGTCCCAGTTTCACAGGGTGTGTTTTTTGGGGTTCAGGGCCATTCCCACTGGGGTTTTGGGGTCCAGGGATTGGTTTTGGGGGTGTTTTTGGGGCCCCCACCTCTCGGCCAGCCTGACGTGGGCCTGGGGGGCACTGTAGGCACTGGGGGGGTCCCAGTTTCACAGGGTGTTTTTTGGGGGTTCCCATGGGTGTTTTTGGGGCCCAGGGGGTATTTTTGGGGTGTTTTTGGGGCCCCCACCTCTCGGCCAGCCTGACGTGGGCCTGGGGGGCACTGGAGGCACTGGGGGGGTCCCAGTTTCACAGGGTATTTTTTGGGGGTTCAGGGTGTTCCCGTGGGGGTTTTTGGGGCCCAGGGGGTATTTTTGGGGTGTTTTTGGGGCCCCCACCTCTCGGCCAGCCTGACGTGGGCCTGGGGGGCACTGTAGGCACTGGCTGCCCTCGTTAACTCCTTGGTGATGACGAGCTGGGAGATGTCGATGCGGTTGCAGAGCAGGTCTGAGATCACCTCCTGGGCGTGGGCCACGGCCCCCTCGGGGTCCCTGGGGGGCACAGGGGGGGTTAGAGGGGCTTTGGGGGTCCTAAATCACCTCCTGGGCGTGGGCCACGGCCCCCTCGGGGTCCCTGGGGGGAAAAAAGGGGGTCAGAGGGTCCCTGGGGGTCCTAAATCACCTCCTGGGCGTGGGCCACGGCCCCCTCGGGGTCCCTGGGGGGAAAAAAGGGGGTTACAGGGGCTTTGGGGATCCTAAATCACCTCCTGGGCGTGGGCCACGGCCCCCTCGGGGTCCCTGGGGGGAAAAAGGGGGTCAGAGGGGCTTTGGGGATCCCTGGGGATCCCAAATCACCTCCTGGGTGTGGGCCACGGACCAGCTTGGGTTGGGGACCCCCCGTGTCCCCATTTCCCCTTCCATTTTCCCCATATTTCCCCCCATCCTGGGGGTCTCTCCCCCGTTTTTGGGGGTCCCACCTGTGCAGGAGGATCCTCCTGAGGCAGGCCGTGACCAGGTTGGGTTGGGGACCCCCCATTTTCCCTGTATTTCCCCCCATCCTGGGGGTCTCTCCCCCGTTTTTGGGGTCCCACCTGTGCAGGAGGATCCTCCTGAGGCAGGCCGTGACCAGGTTGGGTTGGGGACCCCCCCTGCCCCCCGTTTTTGGGGTCCCACCTGTGCAGGAGGATCCTCCTGAGGCAGGCCGTGACCAGGTTGGCAGCCAGGGGACAGTTGTCCCTCCTGACGGCCTCCAGCCCTTTGCAGTCGAGCTTTGGGGGGGCCCCCGAGCCCCCCGAGAAGCAGAGCCCGGCGTAGCGCTTCTTGCTGATCAGCAGGTACGGCCAGTACACCTGGGGGGAGACCCCCGGGTCAGGGGAGACCCCCGGGTCAGGGGAGAGACCCCCGGGTGAGGGGAGAGACCCCCGGGTGAGGGGAGACCACCCAAGGGTGAGGGGAGAGACCCCCGGGTCAGGGGAGAGACCCCTGGGTGAGGGGAGACCCCCGGGTCAGGGGAGACCACTGGGAGTGAGGGGAGACCACCCAAGGGTGAGGGGAGAGACCCCTGGGATGGGGGAGACCCCTGGGAGTGAGGGGAGACCACCCAAGGGTGAGGGGAGAGACCCCTGGGAGTAAGGGGAGACCCCCGGGTGAGGGGAGAGACCCCTGGGATGGGGGAGACCCCTGGGAGTGAGGGGAGACCCCCAGGGTGAGGGGAGAGACCCCCGGGGTCAGGGGAGACCTCCAGGAGTGAGGGGAGACCACCCCAGGAAGGAGGGACACACCTTGGCAGGGGGGGCACAGGTGAGGAGAAATCCCTGGGGAGGGGGGACAGGTGAGGGGAGACCCCCCTTGGGGTGAGGGGAGACCACCCTGGGATGGGGGGCAGGGGAGGGGAGACCCCCCCTGAGGGTGAGGGGAGACCACCCTGGGGTGGGGGGCAGGGGAGGGGAGACCCTCGGAATGGGGGACAGGTGAGGAGACCCCCCCCGGGATGAGTGGAGACCCCCCCTTGGGGTGAGGGGAGACCACCCTGGGGTGGGGGGAGACCCACCTTGGGGGGGACAGGTGAGGGCCCCTCCCCCTTGGGGTGAAGGGAGACCCCCCCCTTGGGGTGGGGGACACACACACCCCTGGGATTTGGGGACCCCCCCCAGGGAACTCCCCTCTCTTGGGGACCCCCAGGGACCCCTTTGGGGACACTGGGACCCCCCTTAGGGACACGGAAACGCCCTGGGGGGGCTCAGGACCCTCCCCCAGGATTTGGGGACCCCCCCCCCGTATTTTGGGGTCGGCACCTTCTCGAACTCGAGCCGGATGGGGGGGGGGAAGTGCCCCGACACCCACGAGGCCACTTCGCGCCCCAACTCCACGGCCTCGGCCACCGACGGGACCCCCAGGCGGCACATCACCGAGTCCGTGTCCCCATAGACCACCTGCACCCCAAAATCGGCATCAGGGACCCCAAAATCACCATCAGGGACCCCAAAAACCCCCCAAAACCCCCCCTGAGACCCCCCGAGCACCGACGGGACCCCCAGGCGGCACATCACCGAGTCCGTGTCCCCATAGACCACCTGCACCCCAAAACTGGTGTGAGGGACCCCAAAAACCCCCCAAAACCCCCCCTGAAACCCCCCGAGCACCGACGGGACCCCCAGTGTCACATCACCGAGTCCGTGTCCCCATAGACCACCTGCACCCCAAAATCGGCATCAGGGACCCCAAAAACACCATCAGAGACCCCAAAAACACCATCAGGGACCCCCAAACTCCCCTCGGGATCCCCCCAACATCCCCCAAAACCCCCTAAACACCCCCAGGACCCCCCAGGACCCCCAGTGTCACATCACCGAGTCCATGTCCCCAAACCCCCCCTGGGACCCCAAACCCCCCCTCAGGGACCCCAAACCCCCCCTCAGGGACCCCACCCCCCCCTCAGGGACCCCAAACCCCCCCTGGGACCCCAAATCCCCCCTCAGGGACCCCAAACCCCCCCTGGGACCCCAAACCCCCCCTCAGGGACCCCAAATCCCCCCTCAGGGACCCCAAACCCCCCCGTGCCCCCTCACCTTGACCTGGTGCCCCCCCTGCCCCCCGTATTTCTCCTCCACGAGCTGCTTCGTCCTCTCGATCATCTGCCGCCCGAACCCCGTCACGCTCTGCGGGCACAGGGGGGGCACGGGGGGGCACAGGTGGGGCAGGGTGTGTCACAGGTGTGCCCCAGGTGTGTCAGGGTGTGTCCCAGGTGTGCCCAGGTGTGTCACAGGTGTGCTCAGGTGTGTCCAAATGTGCCCCAGGTGTGTCCAGGTACGTCCCAGGTGTGTCTTGGAGGTGTCCCAGGTATGGCAGGTGTGTCCCAGGTGTGCCCAGGTGTGTTCAGGTATGTCCCAGGTGTGCCCAGGTGTGCCCAAGTGTGTCAGGGTGTGTCCCAGGTGTGCCCCTCACCTGGGATATCTCGAGGCAGGGCAGCCTGCCCGCCTGTGCCCCGGTGAAGCTGTGGGGTGGGTGTGTCAGGGTGTGTCAGGGTGTGTCCCAGGTGTGTCAGGGTGTGTCCCAGGTGTGTCAGGGTGTGTCAGGGTGTGTCCCAGGTGTGCCCAGGTGCCCCAGGTGTGCCCCTCACCTGGGATATCTCGAGGCAGGGCAGCCTGCCCGCCTGTGCCCCGGTGAAGCTGTGGGGTGGGTGTGTCAGGGTGTGTCCCAGGTGTGTCCCAGGTGTGCCCAGGTGTGTCCCAGGTGTGCCCAGGTGCCCCCCTCACCTGGGATATCTCGAGGCAGGGCAGCCTGCCCGCCTGTGCCCCGGTGAAGCTGTGGGGTGGGTGTGTCAGGGTGTGTCCCAGGTGTGTCAGGGTGTGTCCCAGGTGTGCCCAGGTGCCCCAGGTGTGCCCCTCACCTGGGATATCTCGAGGCAGGGCAGCCTGCCCGCCTGTGCCCCGGTGAAGCCGTACACGGAGTTGGCGCTGACCTTCAGTGCCAGCTGCCGCCCGTCCAGCACCTGCCGCCGCGCTGGGTCCTGCTCCTGGGCCAGGGCTGCCTTCACCCTGCGGGACCCAGACACACACCTGAGCTCACCTGAGCTCACCTGAGCCACACCTGTACCTCACCTGAGCTCACCTGTACCTCACCTGTACCTCACCTGAGCCACACCTGAGCTCACCTGAGCCCCAAACCCATCCCTGCTCCTGGGCCAGGGCTGCCTTCACCCTGCGGGACCCAGACACACACCTGAGCTCACCTGAGCTCACCTGAGCCACACCTGAGCTCACCTGTACCTCACCTGAGCTCACCTGAGCCTCACCTGAGCCCCAAACCCATCCCTGCTCCTGGGCCAGGGCTGCCTTCACCCTGCGGGACCCAGACACACACCTGAGCTCACCTGAGCTCACCTGTACCTCACCTGTACCTCACCTGAGCCCCAAACCCATCCCTGCTCCTGGGCCAGGGCTGCCTTCACCCTGCGGGACCCAGACACACACCTGAGCTCACCTGAGCTCACCTGAGCCACACCTGAGCTCACCTGTACCTCACCTGAGCTCACCTGTACCTCACCTGAGCCCCAAACCCATCCCTCCTCCTGGGCCAGGGCTGCCTTCACCCTGCGGGACCCAAATGCACACCTGAGCTCACCTGAGCCACACCTGAGCCTCA
>NW_024104115.1:0-7929 GCF_003945595.2 Pipra filicauda | reverse complement strand
TTTTCTTTTGAGAATTGGGGCTTTGAACTTGTGGGCAGTAAGCTTTTATATGACCTGCACGTTTGCAATTATGACATATTATTTTGGAGTGGTCTAGGGCAGCTGCTAAAACTTCGGTCATTTTTTCTGCCATTTGCTGAGTTGCCTCAGCAATCTGATTGCCCAATTGTGTATTAGCTTCAACTAATTGGCTTGACATTGATGCCTGAGCTTGGACCAGGCTATCTGCTAATTTGTCATTAGGGCTAATATCTTTGCAAGCCTTTACCATATCCATGGGGGTAGGGTCCCGAAGGCTTCTGAGTATTTGTTGATACTGTGCATTTGAATTGGAGATAGCTAGCTTCAAGAACAGAGCATCTTGTGCGCCTTTCACCTTTATTTGTTTTTCTATAGATCCTTTTAACCGTTCTGCAAAGTCAATAAAAGATTCATCAGGCTTTTGAATTATATTATGGAAAGGTGGAGTTGTTTCAGAAGCCTCAGCTACTGATTGCAGTGCCAAAAATGCCATATTTTTAGTAGCAATTAAGTCTTGTTTGGGAATTTGGGCTTGATCTGCATTTGCAGAATAAGGACCTTCACCAAAAAGCATTTGTATGGTAGTTTTTATAGGTCTACGTGTAATAGAGCTAGTTTCATGAGCATATTTTCTAATTAAAGCTTGCCATTCATCTAAGAACAATGATACCTGTACTTTAGTTAGTAAGGCTCTCATGATATCTTTTAAATCATTTGGGGTTAGTATAAAACCAGAGAATATAGATGACAGAATTCCCATTGCATAGGCTGAGTTCAACCCATAAGTTGTTACCGCTTTTTTTGCATCCTTGAGAAGGGGTATGGATAAGGGGTCCCACACTGGGGCTGAACCTGGATTATAAAACACTGGATATGCCCGCAATAAATTTACATCATTACCAGGTGTATCAATATCATCTATATCATTACAATCATTGGTCTGGTTGGTTCCTGTGGAAGAAACAAAAGGGTTAAAAGGAGAAACAGAATGGTTAAAATTATTTGACATATTTGAAAATGGATTATTGGGAGAAAATTGGTTAAATGTTTTTAAGGATTGTGAGTTCGGTGCTGTTGAGTCTATCACCGCTACATTCACACTGTAAGAAGTGGGGGAAACACTGTCTGTTAGCTGCGGGTTTCTTTGCATGTTGCAGCATGATGTAGGGAGAAGCGGAGCAGAGTTGGAGCTGCAGGGCCGGGGTCGCCAGCAGCGCCGGGGTCTCGGCGGGGCGGCGGCGGCACCGCGGGTGTCCGGTCAGGTCTGTTGCGGGGCAGGGTCCGCCCCGGGCGGCTCGGCGGGAGCTGCAGCAGCGAGGCAGGAGCGGGGCTGGCTGATGTCGGGGCTTCCCCGGAGCCGCCGCACGGCAGGGCCGGCCCGGGGGCGGGCGGCGCGGGGAGAGGCAGCTGATGTCGGGGCTGTGGCGCGAACGGCACGGCGGGCGGCCGGGAGCCGCGCAGGGGGATTGCTGTGGAGCTGTTTCGAGCAGCTTTAACCCTTTCTTCGCCATGCTGGCGTGGTAACTATCTTTCAGGTTAGCAAGCAGTCTTATTAGATGACTTGCAGATGGAATTACATATGTTCTTTAAGCTTTCTTTTTCTCTCTTAAAGAGGCATGCACGCTTCTTGTAGTTACAGGTTTACAGGGGGAAAGGTTTAGGGAGTATGCCGAAGTTTCCTTATAAGGGGATATGCCGGGTCTGCTCCTTACCTGAATGTCCTCAGGAAGGTTGAAGATATTCAGAACAGGCTGCTCTCTTGTGGTGATGCCTCCTGCTAATATCTTTTGCCGCTTAGACTCCGGTTCGCCGTTGACACAAGACCTCGCCCCAGTCTGTGCGTTAGGATTGCTTTTATCTTCACAGAAGAGTTCAAACAATCTTGGCCTCACCACGTGGCACCAATTACGGCGAATTGAGGGATAGGGGGAGACCTCCAGGCCTTAAGCTTCTAGCCCCATTACCTGCGAGGTGAATGCCCTTCCCCCCACCCCAGCACATGGCCCGGTGACCCCGCAAGGAGCACACACAGACCACCTGGGAGGGACGGACGAAAGAGGAAGTTTATTGTGGGGATGGGGTTTATAAGGCTTTTAGGAAGGTCAAAGGGGACCAATCACAAGTTCAGGGTCACACAAAAGAAACCATCAGGTAAGGGGTCAACAGCCAATAGGAAGGGGTTAAACAAAAGACGAATGGGACACCTCGGGACATCTTCCCAGGACACCTTGTGTGGGAGACAATAGCTTCACAGGGGGTGTTTGGGAGAGGGAGACAGTGACATTGCAGAAAATACACAAACAAGTTGAGACATGTTTAAACTACAGTAAAAGCTTCTGTTTCCATAGGGTTTGAGCTGTATTGCTCACCAGTCCATTTCTGGCAGGACTTTTTCCATATTGTATATGGAAAGTTCATTGTCATATTGGTGCAGGCCTCATCATGGCACTGACCTCATAAAGCCCAGACAGATCATAATGGTTCAGGCCTCATCATCACAGTGACCTCATAAAGGCCAGACATGTCATACTGGTGCAGGCCTCCTCATGGCACTGACCTCATAAAGCCCAGACATGTCATCTTTTTGCAGGTCTCATCATCACACTGACCCCATAAAGCCCAGACATGTCATAATGTTGCAGGCCTCGTCATGGCACCGACCACATATAGCCCAGACACGTCATAATGGTGCAGGCCTCATCATCACAGTGACCTCATAAACCCCAGACATGTCATAATGGTGCAGGCCTCATGATCACATTGACATCATAAAGTCCAGACATGACATAATGGTGCAGGTCTAATCATCACAGTGACCTGATAAAGGCCAGATATGTAATAATGGTGCAGGCCTCATCATCACAGTGCCCTCATAAAGCCCAGACATGTCATAATGGTGCAGGTCTCATCACCACACAGACATCATAAAGCCCAGACACGTCATAATGCTGCAGGCCTCATCATCACAGTGACCTCATAAAGCCAGACATGTCATAAGGGTGTGGGTCTCATCATCACAGTGACCTCATAAACCCAGACATGTCATAATGGTGCAGGCCTCCTCATCACACTGACCTCATAAAGCCCAGACACCTGATAAAGGCAGAACCGTCATCATCACATAATATCATATAGCCCAGACATGTCATAATGGTGCAGGCCTCCTCATGCCACTGCCCTCATAAAGCCCACACATGTCATAAAGGTACAGGCCTCATCATGACATTGACATCGTAAAGCACAGGCATGTCATAATGGTGCAGGCCTCATCATCACAGTGACCTGGTAAAGGCCAGACATGTCATACTGGTGCAGGACTCATCATGGCACTGACCTCATAAAGCCCAGACATGTCATAATGGTGCAGGCCTCATCAAGGCACTGACCTCATAAAGCCCAAATATGTCATAATGGTGCAGGCCTCATCATCACACTGACCTCATAAAGCCCAGGCACCTTATACTGGTGCAGGATTCATCATCATACTAATCTCATAATGCCCAGACACCTCATAATGGTGCAGGCGTCATCATGGCACTAAGCACATAAAGCAGAGACATGTCATAATGGTGCACGTCTCATCATTACAGTGACCTCATAAAGCCCAGACACCTCATAATGGTGCAGGACTCATTATCACACGGATGTCATAAAGCCCAGACATGTCATAATGGTGCAGGTCTCATCATCACACTGACCTCATAAAGCCCAGACATGTCATAATGGTGCAGGCCTCACCACCACACTGATTTGATAAAGCCCATACATGTCATAATGGTGGAGGTCGCATCATCACAGTGACCTCATAAAGCCCAGACATGTCATAATGGTGCAGGCCACATCATGCCACTGACCACATAAAGCCCATGTATATCGTAATGGTGCAGGCCTCCACATGGCACTGACGTCATAAAGCCCAGACATGTCATAATGGTGCAGGTCTCATAATCACAGTGACATAATAAAGCTCAGACATGTCATAATAGTACAGGCCTCATTATCACACTGACCTCATAAAGCCCAGATATGTCATAATGGTTCAGGCCTCACCACCACACTGATTTGATAAAGCCCAGACATGTCATAATAGTGCAGGCCTCGTCATGGCACCGACCTCATAAAGCCCAGACATGTCATAATGGTGCAGGCATCCTCATGGAACCGAGCTCACAAAGATTAGATATGTCAGAATGGTGCAGGCCTCCTCGTGGCACTGACATCATAAAGCCCAGACATGTCATCTTTGTGCGCGCCTCATCATCACAGTGACCTCATAAAGCCCAGACATGTCATAATGGTGCAGCCCTCATCTTCACACTGACCTCATAAAACCGAGACACCTGATATCGGTAGAGCCCTCATCATCACAGTGACCTCATAAAGCCCAGACACGTCATAATGATGGATGTCTCTTCATCACACTGACCTCATATAGCCCAGACATGTCATAATGGTGCAGGCCTCATCATCACAGTGACCTCAGAAAGCCCAATCATGTCATAATGGTGCAGGACTCATGATGGCAATGACCTCATACAACCCAGACACCACATAATGGTGCAGGCCTCCTCATGGTACTTACCTCAGAAAGCCCTGCCATGTCATAATGCTGCAGGTCTCATCATCACAGTGACCTGCTAAAGGCCAGAGATGTCATACTGGTGCAGGCATCATCATGGCACTGACCTCATAAAGGCCAGACATGTCATAATGGTGCAGGCCTCATCATGACATTGACAACATAAAGCCCAGACATGTCATAATGGTGCAGGCCTCATCACCACACAGACGTCATAAATCCCAGACACGTCATAATAGTGCAGGCCTCATGATCAAGCTGACCTCATAAAGCCCACACATGTCATAATGGTGCAGGCCTCATCATCACCCTGACCTCATAAAGCCCACAAATGTCATAATGGTGCAGACCTCATCATCACACTGACCTCATAAAGCCCAGACATGTCATAATGGTGCAGGCCTCATCATCACAGTGACCTCATAAAGCCCAGACATGTCATAATGGTGAAGGCCTCCTCATGGCACTGACCTCATAAAGCCCAGACATGTCATCTTTTTGCAGGTCCCATCATCACCCTGACCTCATAAAGCCCAGACCTGTCATAATGGTGCAGGCCTCATGATCACATTGACATCATAAAGTCCAGACATGACATAATGGTGCAGGCGTCATCATCACAGTGACCTGATAAAGACCAGATATGTCATACTGGTGCAGGTCTCATCATGGCACTGACCTCATAAAGCCCAGACATGTCATACTGGTACAGGTCTCATCATGGCACTGACCTTATAAAGCCCAGACATGTCATAATGGTGCAGGTCTCATCATCACACTGACCTCATAAAGCCCAGGCACCTCATAATGGTGCAGGATTCATCATCATCTTGACCTCATAATGCCCAGACACCTCATAATGGTGAATGCGTCATCATGGCACTAACCACATAAAGCAGAGACATGTCATAATGTGCAGGTCTCATCATTACAGTGACCTCATAAAGCCCAGACACCTCATAATGGTGCAGGACTCATTATCACACGGATGTCATAAAGCCCAGACATGTCATAATGGCGCAGGCCTCATCATCACACTGACATCATAAAGAACTGACACCTCAAAATAGTGCAGACCTAATAATCACAGTGACATAATAAAGCCCAGACATGTCATAATGGTTCAGGCCTCATCACCACACTGATTTGATAAAGCCCAGACACGTCATAATGTTGCAGGCCGCATCATAACAGTGACCTCATAAATCTAAGACATGTCATAATGGTGCAGGACTCATCATGGCACAGACCTCAGAAAGCCCAGACGTCATAATGGCGCAGGCCTCATCATCACAGTGACCTGCTAAAGGCCAGACATGTCATACTGGTGCAGGCCTCATCATCACATTCTCATCATAAAGCCGAGACATGTCATAATGGTGCAGGCCTCCTCATGGCACTGACCTCATAAAGCCCAGACATGTCATAATGGTGCAGGCATCATCATCACACTGACCTCATAAAGCCCAGACACCTCATAATGGTGCAGGTCACATCATGGCACTGACCTCACAAAGCCCAGACATGTCATAATGGTGCAGGCCTCATCATGGCACTGACCTCATAAAGCCCTCAAATGTCATAATGGTGCAGGCCTCATCATCACACTGACATCATAAAGCCCTGACACCTCAAAATGGTGCAGGTCTAATAATCACACTGACATCATAAAGCCTAGACATGTCATAATGGTGCAGGTCTCATCATCACGCTGACTTCATAAAGCCCAGACATGTCATAAGGGTTCTGGCCTCACCACCACACTGATTTGATAATGCCCAGAAACGTCATAATGGTGCAGGTCGCATCATCACAGTGACCTCATAAAGCCCAGACATGTCATAATGGTGCAGGTCTCAACATGGCACTGACCTCATAAAGTCCAGACACGTCATAATGGTGCAGGTCACATCATGGCACTGACCTCATAAAGCCCAGATATGTCATAATGGTGCAGGTCTCTTCATCACATTGACACCATAAAACACAAACATGTCATAATGGTGCAGGCCTCATCACAACACTGATCAGATAAAGCCCAGACATGTCATAATGGTGCAGGCCTCATCATCACACTGACCTCATAAAGCCCAGACATGTCATAACGGTGGATACCTCATCATCACAGTGACCTCATAAAGCCCAGACATGTCATAATGATGCAGGCCTCCTCATGGCACTGACCTCATAAAGCCCAGACATGTCACAATGGTGCCGGCCTCATCATCACATTGACATCATAAAGCCCAGACATGTCATAACGGTGCAGGCCTCATCATCACATTGACATCATAAAGCCCAGACATGTCATAACGGTGGAGGTCTCATCATCACACTGACATAATAAGGACCTGACACCTCATAATGGTGCAGGTCTCATAATCACAGTGACATAATAAAGCCCAGACATGTCATAATGGTACAGGCCTCATTATCACACTGACCTCATAAAGCCCAGATCTCTCATAATGGTTCAGGCCTCACCACCACACTGATTTAATAAAGCCCAGACATGTCATAATGGTGCAGGCGTCGTCATTGCACCGATCTCATATAGACCAGACACGTCATAATGGTGCAGGCCTAATCATCACCGTGACCTCATAAAGCCCAGACATGTCATAATGGTGCAGGCAGCCTCATGGCACCGAGCTCACAAAGACCAGACATGTCATCTTTTTGCAGGTCTCATCATCACACTGACCTCATAAAGCCCAGACATGTAATAATGTTCCAGGCCTCGTCATGGCACCGACCTCATATAGCCCAGACCGGACATAATGGTGCAGGCCTCATCATCACAGTGACCTCATAAAGCCCAGACGAGTCATAATGGTGCAGGCCTCATCATCACATTGACATCATAAAGCCCAGACATGTCATAATGGATCAGGACTCCTCATGGCACTGACCTCATAAAGCCCGGTGATGTCATAATGGTGCAGGCCTCATCATCACAGTGCCCTCATAAAGCCCAGACATGTCATAATGGTGCAGGCCTCATCACCACACAGACTTCATAAATCCCCGACACATCATAATGGTGCAGGCCTCATCACCACAGTGACCTCATAAAGCCCAGACATGTCATAATGGTGCAGGCCTCATCATCACCCTGACCTCATAAAGCCCAGATATGTCATAATGGTGCAGGCCTCATCATCACACTGACCTTATAAAGCCCAGACAGCTGATAACGGTAGAACCCTCATCATCCCATTGACATCATAAAGACCAGACATGTCATAATGGTGCAGGCCTCATCATCACAGTGACCTCAAAAATCCCAGACACCTCATAATGGTGCAGGCCTCATCATCACAGTGACC
>NW_024104114.1:0-7933 GCF_003945595.2 Pipra filicauda | reverse complement strand
TAAAGCCCAGACATGTCATAATGGTGCAGGCGTCATCATCACACTGACCTCATAAAGCCCAGACATGTCATAATGGTGCAGGCGTCATCATCACACTGACCTCATAAAGCCCAGACACCTCATAATTGTGCAGGCCTCATCATCACACTGACCTCATAATGCCAAGACACCTCATAATGGTTCAGTCCAAATCATCACACTGACCTCATAGAGCCCAGACATGTCTTAATGGTGCAGCCCTCATCATCACACTGACCTCATAAAGCCCAAACATGTCATAATGGTGCAGCCCTCATCGTCACACTGACCTCATAAAGCCCAGACACGTCATAATGGTTGAAGTCTCTTCATTATACTGAACTCATAATGCCCAGACACCTCATAATGGTGCAGGCCTCATCATGGCACTGACCTCTTAAAGCCAAGACATGTCATAATGGTGCAGGACTCATCATCACCCTGACCTCATAAAGCCCAGACACCTCATAATGGTGCAGGACTCATCATCACACTGACCTCATAAAGCCCAGACATGTCATAATGGTGCAGGACTCACCATCACAGTGACATCATAAAGCCCTTACACCACATAATGGTCCAGGTCTCATAATCACAGTGACATAAGAAAGCCCAAACATGTCATAATGGTGCAGCCCTCATCATCACAGTGACCTCATAAAGCCCAGACATATCATAATGGTGCAGGTCCCATCATGGCACTGACCTCATAAAGCCCAGACATGTTATAATGGTGCAGGCCTCATCATCACACCAACCAAATAATGCCCAGAAACCTCATAATGGTGCAGGTCTCATCATCACACTGACATCATAATGCCAAGACACCTCATAATGGTTCAGTCCAAATCATCTGAGTGACCTCATAAAGCCCAGACATGTCATAATGGTGCAGGTCTCACCATCACATTGACCTCATAAAGCCCACACATGTCATAATGGTGCAGCCCTCATCATCACACTGACATCATAAAGCCCAGACATGTCATAATGGTGCAGACCTCATCATCACACTGACATCATAAAGCCCAGACACCTGATAACGGTGGAGGCCTCATCATCACACTGACCTCATAAAACTTAGACATGTCATAATGGTGCAGGTCTCCTCATGGCACTGACCTCATAAAGCCCAGACATGTCACAATGGTGCAGGCCTCATCATCACAATGACATCATAAAAACCACACATGTCATAATAGTGCAGGCCTCATAACCACAGTGACCTCATAAAGCCCAGACATCTCATACTGGTGCAGGTCTCATCATGGCATTGACCTCATAAAGCCCAGAAATGTCATAATGGTGCAGGTCTCATCATCACACTGACCTCATAAAGCCCAGACACCACATAATGGTGCAGGACTCATCATCACACTGATGTCATAAAGCACAGACATGTCATAATGGTGCAGGTCTCGTCATGGCACCGACCTCATATTGCCCAGACACGTCATAATGGTGCAGGACACATCATCTCACTGACCTCATAAAGCCCAGATATGTCATAATGGTGCAGGTCTCATCATCACACTGACCTCATAAAGCCCACAGATGTCATAATGGTTCAGTCCAAATCATAACACTGACCTCATAGAACCCAGACATGTCATAATGGTGCAGGTCTCATCATCACACTGACCTCATAAAGCCCAAACATGTCATAATGGTGCAGCCCTCATCATCACAGTGACCTCATAAAGCCCAGACATATCATAATGGTGCAGGTCCCATCATGGCACTGACCTCATAAAGCCCAGATTATGCTTTTTTCTAATGGTGCAGGTTCATCATCACACTGACATCCTAATTGCCAAGACACCCTCATATATGGTTTCAGTCCAAAATCATCAGAGTGACTTCATAAAGGCCCCTACCTGTTCATACTGGTGCAGGTTCACATCACTGACCTCATAATGCCCAGACATGTCATAATGGTTCAGTCCTCATCATCACACTGACCTCATAAAGCCCAGACATGTCATAATGGTGCTGGTCTCATCATCACAGCGACCTCATAAAACCCAGACATGTCGTAATGGTGCAGGTCTCATCATCACACTGACCTCATAAAACCCATACATGTCATAATGGTGCAGGCCTCATTATCACACTGACCTCATAAAGCCCAGACACCTGATAACGGTGGAGGCCTCATCATCACACTGACCTCATAAAGCCCATACCATGTCATAATGGTGCAGCCTCATGTCACAGTGACACCGTTAAACCCAGGAATGACATACTGTGCAGGCCTCGTCATTGGGCACCGGGCCTCATTATAGACCAGAACACGTCATTATGTGGAGGCCTCATCATCACACTGACCTCATAAAGCTTAGACATGTCATAATGGTGCAGGGCTCCTCATGGCACTGACCTCATAAAGCCCAGACATGTCACAATGGTGCAGGCCTCATCATCACAATGACATCATAAAGCCAAGACATGTCATAATGGTGCAGGCCTCATAACCACAGTGACCTCATAAAGCCCAGACATCTCATACTGGTGAAGGTCTCATCATGGCATTGACCTCATAAAGCCCAGAAATGTCAAAATGGTGCAGGCCTCATCATCACACTGACCTCATAAAGCCCAGACACCACATAATGGTGTATGACTCATCATCACATTGACCTCATAAAGCCCAGACATGTCATAATGGTGCAGGCCTCCTCATGGCACTGACCTCATAAAGCCCATACATGTCATAATGGTGCAGGCCTGATCGTCACAGTGACACCGTAAATCCCAGACATGTCATAATGGTGCAGGCCTCGTCATGGCACCGGCCTCATATAGACCAGACACGTCATTATGGTGCAGGTCTCTTCATCGCACTGACCACATAAAGCCCAGACATGTCATAATGGTTCAGTCCAAATCATCACACTGACCTCATAGAGCCCAGACATGTCATAATGGTGCAGGTATCATCATCACACTGACCTCATAAAGCCCAAACATGTCATAATTGCGCAGCCCTCATCATCACAGTGACCTCATAAAGCCCAGACATGTCATAATGGTGCAGACCTCATCGTCACACTGACCTCATAAAGCCCAGACACCTCATAACGGTGGAGGTCTCATCATCACACTGACCTCATAAAGCCCAGACATGTCATAATGGTGCAGGACTCATCATCACACTGACCTCATAAAGTCCAGACATGTCATAATGGTGCAGGCCTCATAACCACAGTGACCTCATAAAGCCCAGACATGTCATACTGGTGCAGACCTCATCATGGCACTGACCTCATAAAGCCCAGACATGTCATAATGGTGCAGGTCTCATCATCACACTGACCTCATAAAGCCCAGACATGTCATAATGGTGCAGGTCCCATCATGGCACTGACCTCATAAAGCCCAAACATTTTATTATGGTACAGGCCTCATCATCACAACAACCATATAAAGCCCAGACACCTCATAATGGTGCAGGTCTCGTCATCACACTGACACCATAATGCCAAGACACCTCATAATGGTTCAGTCCAAATCATCACAGTGACCTCATAAAGCCCAGACATGTCATAATGGTGCAGGTCTCACCATCACATTGACCTCATAAAGCCCACACATGTCATAATGGTGCAGCCCTCATCACCACAGTGACCACATAAAGCCCAGACATGTCATAATGGTGCAGACCTCATCATCACATTGATGTCATAAAGCCCAGACATGTCGTAATGGTGCAGGCCTCATCATCACACTGACCTGATAAAGCCCAGACATGTCATAATGGTACATGCCTCATCACCACACCGATCTGATAAAGCCCAGACATGTCATAATGGTGCAGGCCTCATCATCACACTGACCTCATAAAGCCGAGACATGTCATATTGGTGCAGGCGTCATCATCATACTGACCTCATAAAGCCCAGAATTGTCATAATAATGCAGGAATCCTCATGGCACTGAGCTCATAAAGCCAAGACATGTCCTAATGGTGCAGGCCTCATCATCATACTGACCTCATAAAGCCCAGACATGTCATTATAGTGCAGGCCTCATCATGGCACTGACTTCATAAAGACCAGACATGTCAAAATGGTGCACGCTTCCTCATGGCACTGACCTCATAAAGCCCAGACATGTCATAATGGTGCAGGCCTCATCATCACACTGACCTCATAAAGCCAAGACACGTCATAATGGTGCAGGCCCCATCATGGCACTGACCTCATAAAGCCCAAACATGTTACAATGGTGCAGGCCTAATCATCAAACCAACCTCATAAAGCCCAGACACCTCATAATGGTGCAGGTCTCATCATCACACTGACCTCATAATGCCAAGACACCTCATAATGGTTCAGCCCAAATCATCACACTGACCTCATAGAGCCCAGACATGTCATAATGGTGCAGGTCTCATCATCACACTGACCTCTAAAGCCCAGACATGTCATAATGGTGCAGACATCATCATCACACTGACCTCATAAAGCCCAGACATGTCATAATGGTGCAGGTCTCCTCCTCTGGCATGGACCTCATAAAGCCAGGACATGTCACAGTTGTGCAGGCCCTTCATCACATTGACCTCATTACGCCCAGGCCATGTCATAAACGTGCCGACTCATCCTCACCACTGGATGTCATAAACGCCCCGCCCAGACATGTCATAATGGTGCAGGTCTCGTCATGGCATCAACCTCATATTGCCCGACACGTCATAATGTGCAGGTCTCACTCATCACAGTGACCTCCTAAAGCCCAGACATGTCATAATGGTGCAGGCCTCATCATCACACTGACCTCATAAAGCCCAGACACCTCATAATGGTGCAGGACTCATCATCACACTGATGTCATAAAGCCCATACATGTCATAATGGTGCACACCTCATCATCACACTGACATCATAAAGCCCAGACATGTCATAATGGTGCTGACCTCATCATCACACTGACATCATAAAGCCCAGACACCTGATAACGGTAGAGCCCTCATCATAACAGTGACCTCATAAAGCCCAGACACGTCATAATGGTGGAAGTCTCTTCATCACACTGACCTCATAATGCCCAGACACCTCATAATGGTGCCGGCCTCATCATGGCACTGACCTCATAAAGCCAAGACAGGTCATAATGGTGCAGGACTCATCATCACCCTGGCCTCATGAAACCCAGACACCTCATAATGGTGCAGGACTCATCATCACACTGATGTCATGAAGCCCAGACATCTCATAATTGTGCAGGACTCATCATCACAGTGACATCATAAAGCCCTGACACCACATAATGGTGCAGGTCTCATAATCACAGTGACATAAGAAAGCCCAGACATGTCATAATGGTGCACACCTCATCATCACACTGACCTCATAAAGCCCAGACATGTCATAATGGTTCAGGCCTCATCACCACACTGATTTGATAAAGCCCAGACATGTCATAATGGTGCAGGCCTCGTCATGGCACCGACCTCATATTGTCCGGACACGTCATAATGGTGCAGGCCTCATCATCACACTGACCTCATAAAGCCCAGACATGTCATAATGGTGCAGGCCTCCTCATGGCACTGACCTCATAAAGCCCAGACACCTCATAATGGTGCAGGCCTCCTCATGGCACTGACCTCATAAAGCCCATATATGTCATAATGGTGCAGGCCTCATCGTCACAGTGACACCGTAAAACCCAGACATGACATAATGGTGCAGGCCTCATCATCACACTGATGTCATAAAGCCCAGACATGTCATAATGGTGCAGGTCTCGTCATGGCATCGACATCATATTGCCCAGACACGTCATAATGGTGCAGGTCTCATCATCACACTGACCTCATAAAGCTCAGACATGTCATAATGGTGCAGGTCCCATCATGGCACTGACCTCATAAAGCCCAGACATGTTATAATGATGCAGGTCTCATCATCACACCAACCACATAAAGCCCAGACACCTCATAATGGTGCAGGTCTCATCATCACACTGACATCATAATGCCAAGACACCTCATAATGGTTCAGTCCAAATCATCACAGTGACCTCATGAAGCCCAGACATGTCATAATGGTGCAGGTCTCACCATCACATTGACCTCATAAAGCCCACACATGTCATAATGGTGCAGCCCTCATCACCACAGTGACCACATAAAGCCCAGACATGTCATAATGGTGAAGACCTCATCATCACACTGACCTAAAAAAGCCCAGACACCTGAAAACGGTGGAGGCCTCATCATCACACTGACCTCATAAAGCTTAGACATGTCATAATGGTGCAGGTCTCCTCATGGCACTGACCTCATAAAGCCCAGACATGTCACAATGGTGCAGGCCTCATCATCACAATCACATCATAAAGCCCAGACACGTCATAATGGTGGAATCTCTTCATCACACTGACCTCATAATGCCGAGACACCTCATAATGGTGCAAGCCTCATCATGGCACTGACCTCATAAAGCCAAGACATGTCATAATGGTGCAGGACTCATCATCACACTGACCTCATAAAGCCCAGACACGTCATTATAGTGCAGGCCTCATCATGGCAGTGACCTCATAAAGACCAGACATGCCAAAATGGTGCACGCTTCCTCATGGCACTGACCTCATAAAGCCCAGACATGTCATAATGGTGCAGGCCTCATCATCACACTGACCTCAAAAAGCCCAGACACGTCAAAATGGTGCAGGCCCCATCATGGCACTGACCTCATAAAGCCCAAACATGTTACAATGGTGCAGGCCTCATCATTAAACCAACCACATAAAGCCCAAACACCTCATAATGGTGCAGGTCTCATCATCACACTGACCTCATAATGCCAAGACACCTCATAATGGTTCAGTCCAAATCATCACACTGACCTCATAGAGCCCAGACATGTCATAATGGTGCAGGTCTCATCATCACACTGGCATCATAATGCCAAGACACCTCATAATGGTTCAGTCCAAATCATCACAGTGACCTCATAAACCCCAGACATGTCATAATGGTGCAGGTCTCACCATCACATTGACCTCATAAAGCCCAGACATGTCATAATGGTGCAGCCCTCATCACCACAGTGACCACATAAAGCCCAGACATGTCATAATGGTGCAGACTTCATCATCACACTGACCTAAAAAAGCCCAGACACCTGATAACGGTGGAGGCCTCATCATCACACTGACCTCATAAAGCTTAGACATGTCATAATGGTGCAGGGCTCCTCATGGCACTGACCTCATAAAGCCCAGACATGTCACAATGGTGCAGGCCTCATCATCACAATGACATCATAAAGCCAAGACATGTCATAATTGTGCAGGCCTCATAACCACAGTGACCTCATAAAGCCCAGACATCTCATACTGGTGAAGGTCTCATCATGGCATTGACCTCATAAAGCCCAGAAATGTCAAAATGGTGCAGGCCTCATCATCACACTGACCTCATAAAGCCCAGACACCACATAATGGTGTATGACTCATCATCACATTGACCTCATAAAGCCCAGACATGTCATAATGGTGCAGGCCTCCTCATGGCACTGACCTCATAAAGCCCATACATGTCATAATGGTGCAGGCCTCATCGTCACAGTGACACCGTAAAACCAAGACATGTCATAATGGTGCAGGCCTCGTCATGGCACCGGCCTCATATAGACCAGACACGTCATTATGGTGCAGGCCTCTTCATCGCACTGACCGCATAAAGCCCAGATATGTCATAATGGTTCAGTCCAAATCATCACACTGACCTCATAGAGCCCAGACATGTCATAATGGTGCAGGCCTCATCATCACACTGATGTCATAAAGCCCAGACATGTCATAATGGTGCAGGTCTCGTCATGGCTTCGACCTCATATTGCCCAGACACGTCGTAATGGTGCAGGTCTCATCATCACACTGACCTCATAAAGCCCAGACA
>NW_024104113.1:0-7967 GCF_003945595.2 Pipra filicauda | reverse complement strand
TGTCCCGTGTCCCCTGTGTCCCCCTGGTCCTGTGCCCTCTGTCCCATGTCCCGTGTCCCCTGTGCCCTCTGTCCCATGTCCCCTGTGTCCCGTGTCCCCTCCCTGAGTGGCCCTGCCACAGCACCACCCCTGCCTGAGTGTCCCCACCACTTCCAGGACACGTCGGGGGGGGACAAGGGTGACACCCCGGATCTGGGACCCCCCTGGGGCCATCACCCACCGCAGGGACATCGGGGAGGGGACAGCAGGTCAGGGCAGCAGGTCAGAGGTATAAATATTGGCTAAATAGATTTATTTTCATACAAAGAATACACAGGTCCCCCCCCGGGACACCCCGACCCCGGGGGACACCCCAAGATGTCCCCAGCCACCGCCGGGCCGGCCACCACCTCCATGGGCTTCACTGGCAGGATCTGTCCCCACTCCCAGGGTTTGGTGACAACACTGGGTCTCCTCGGTGCCATCCCTGTCCCCTCCGGGACCACCGGGGTGCCCGTATCTACCTCAGGGCACCTTGTCACTGCCCTGCCCTGTGGGACACCCCCAGACTCGTCCCCTGCTCCCTTGCTGGGACATCTCCGGACATTTTGGGGTCCCCCCCCCTTGTGCCCTAATACTGTGGCTGGTCCAGACACCCCTCCCCCCCCCCGCCGTATGTACAGGCTGGATAAAAGAAGAAAATACAGATATTTATAGGGGGGGGACAAAACATCCCCCTGACCCCCCCCAGAGTGTCCCCTGTGTCCCCACCCTGGGGTTTCACTGCCAGCCCCTCCTGTCACCCGTCCCCAGGATGGAGGTGGCCGGTCCCGCCCCATCCCGGCCCGGCTGGGCCCCCGTGCCTCAGTTTCCCTGTTGGAGGATGGAGGGGGAAGAGGAGCCACGGCGGCCACCCCGTGGGGACAGGGACGTGGCCACGAGCCCCAGGGGACGTGGGATGAAAGCTGGAGGTCACCCAGTCCCGACCACGGGCAGGGGACCAGCTGTGGCCACCCCATCTCCCCGTGCGGCAGGAGAGGAGGTGGCCGGGGAGCTCCCGCGCTCGCGGCCCTCCCGCTCAGCTGCGCTTGGTGACCATCTGCCGGTCCCTCTTCTTCTTCTCCATCAACCTGGAGGGGAGCAGAGGGGTGGCTTTCGAATCATGGAATCAAAGAATCACAGAATCAGCCGGCTTGGAAAGCACCTCTGAGATCGTCAAGTCCAACCCTTGATCCAACCCCGCCGTGGTTCCCAGCCCATGGCACTGATGCCACATCCAGTCTCACCTTCAACACCTCCAGGGACGGAGAATCCCCCCCCCTCCCTGGGCAGCCCATTCCAATGGCTGATTATTGTCTCTGGAAAGAATTTCTTCCCAATATCCAACTTAAACCTCCCCTGGCACAGCTTGAGGCCGTGCCCTCTTGTCTTACCAATCACTGCCTGGGAGAAGAGACCAACCCTCACCCGGCTCCCCCCTCCTGGCAGGGAGTTGCAGAGAGTGAGGAAGTCTCCCCTGAGCCTCCTCTTCTCCAGGCTGAGCCCCCCCAACTCCCTCAGCCTCTCCTCACAGGACCTGTGTTCCAATCCACAGAGGGAGCACCCAAAGGCACGGGCAGGGGACGCACTCACTTGCGGTTGCGGACCTCGGTGAGCTCCATGAGCCGCTCCTGGGCCGCCCGGAGCTCGTCCAGGCGCTGCTGGTAGCGGGAGTCGCAGCCGTTGGTGCGCTCGTAGCTGGAGACCTGGCTGGAGAGCTCGCTGGCGCGGTCCCGCAGCTGCTGGATGGACGAGTAGAGGTTCTCCTCGTCTTCCTCCTGCCCCAAAACAAAGGGGTGAGTGTGGGGGGACGGGCAGGGCACCCCCCCCCCGCCCTGAGGAGATGACCCTCCTCGTTCGGGTCGGGGAAACGGAGGCGACGGGGCCACCTGCCTTGGCGTTGATGATCTCGATGTGGATGAGGAGGGAGGCGAGTTCCAGGTCCTCGGTGTAGCTGTTCTTCAACGGCACCGACCGGTAGCCTGGGCACAACACCACGACAGAGCTCAGTGCCACGGCAGGGACCGAGCCCCTCACCATGGCCAGCACCCCGAGAGATGATGATGATGAGGAGGATGATGATTGCAAGGGTTTGGACTTGACCTTTAAAGATCCCTTCCAACCCAAACCCTTCTATGATTCCATGATCTGTGATAATGATGATGATTATTGCAAGGGTTTGGACTAGTTGACCTTTGAAGGTCCTTTCCAACCCAAACCCTTCTATGATTCCATGACTCTGTGATGGAGAGGAGGATGATGATGATGATGGTGATTGCAAGGGTTTGGACTAGTTGACCTGTAAAGGTCCCTTCCAACCCAAACCCTTCTATGATTCCATGATCTGTGATGATGATGATTATTGCAAGGGTTTGGACTAGTTGACTTTTGAAGGTCCCTTCCAACCCAAACCCTTCTATGATTCCATCATTCTATGATGGACATGATGATGATGATGGAGATGATTGCAAGGGTTTGGACGAGTTGACCTGTAAAGGTCCCTTCCAACCCAAACCCTTCTATGATTCCATGATTGTGATGGAGATGATGATGATGATGATGATGATGATGATGATGATGATTGCAAGGGTTTGGACGAGTTGACCTGTAAAGGTCCCTTCCAACTCAAACCCTTCTAGGATTCCATGATCTGTGATGATGATGATTATTGCAAGGGTTTGGACTAGTTGACCTTTGAAGGTCCCTTCCAACCCAAACCCTTTTATGATTCCATGACTCTGTGATGGAGATGATGATGATGATGATGATAATGATGATGATGATGATGATGATGATGATGATGATGATGATGATGATGATGATGATGACTGCAAGGGTTTGGACTAGTTGACCTATAACGGTCCTTTCCAAACCAACCCCTTCTCTGACTCCATGACTCTCTGATGGAGATGATGATTGCAGGGGGGTTGGACCCGATGACCTTCAAAGCTCCCTTCCAACCCAAACCCTTCTATGATTTCATAACCTGATGATGGAGATGATGATGATGATGATGGAGATGATTGCAAGGGTTTGGACTATCTGACCATTAAAAGTCCTTTCCAACCCAACCCCTTCAATGATTCCATGACTTTATGATGGAGATGATTGCACAGGTTTGGACTAGTTGACCTTTAAAGGTCCCTTCCAACCCAAACCCTTCTACGATTCCACGACTTTACGATGGAGATGATTGCAAAGGTTTGGACTAACTGACCTTTAAAGGTCCCTTCCAACCCAAACCCTTCTACGATTCCATGACTCTGCCGGAGAAGATGACGATGATGGTGGGAGGACCATACCTGTTTTGAGGCCCTTGACAGGGAAGGTGGCCTGTGCCAAGAAGTTGGGGTCACTGAACATGTCCTCCTCATACACCACGAAGCGCAGGAAGGCGAACTCGGGGTTGTTGATGTCGAAGACAAACTGCTTGAAGAGCCACACGGGGTTGAAGCCGTTGTCGGCTGCGGGGGAGAGCGGGAAGGGTCGGAGCCGGGCCGGACACACGGACATCACCCACACGGCACCGGCACCCACACGTCCCCTCACGGGCACAGTCAGGGTCGTGTCGGCGTCCCGGGAGCGGGAACATCATCCCCACGGTCCCTCACCTACGACATCCGTCTTGTTCTTGCTGTTGTCGTACTCGGAGCCGCAAACCTCCACCTCCACGAAGGGGCACACAATGCTCCTCCCGTTCTTGGGCAGGTGCCGGGCGCCCAGGATCTGTGGGAGGAACGGGAGGAGCAGGAGCGTGAGGAAGGACCTCCAAGAGTAACCAACCCCACGCGGCTGGAACACGTAAAACCCACGCCAGGCCGACCCAAAACTGAAGGAACAAGTCCCCACCTCGGCAGTGGCCACCTCCAGGTGGTCCTCGCCCACTTGCCTGCAGCTGGACCGTGATGGGCTCCACGATCTTCAGGCTGTTCTTGTCGAAGGGGTCGAAGGTCTCGTCCCTCATGATGTCGGGCTGCAGGACGTACCCGCTGCGGCCCCCGAGCATGAAGAGCGCCTGGTTCAGCTGCATCGGTTTGTCTGCGGCCGCGGGACAGAGCAGAGCTGAGCCCTGGGGCGCCGGGGCCTCCCCGAGGTCCTTGGGCAGAAGGTCCTGCCTTGGCAAACCCAACTAGGAGCCCCCAACTCTGGTTGGAGCAGGGATGAAGCCAGTTTTTGCATGAAGGGCCCAAGGATTGTATGGAGAGGTGCACATTGGGATGAGGGATAGGTTGGAGAGATCATCCAAACCATCTCCTGTGTCCCCATCAGGACCAAGGTTGGAGAGATCATCCAAACCATCTCCTGTGTCCTCATCAGGACCAAGGTTGGAGAGATCATCCAAACCACCTCCTTTGTCTCCATCAGGATGAGGGGAAAAGTCGGAGAAATCATTCCAACCACCTCCAAAAAGACCTGGGGCAGAGCCACTGGGGATGATGATCCCATCAGGATGAGGACAAAGGTTGGAGAGCTCATCCAAACCACCTCCTGTGTCCCCATCAGGATGAGGACAAAGGTTGGAGAGCTCATCCAAACCACTTCCAACAAGACCCAGGGAAGAGCCATGGGAGACAATGATCCCATCAGGATGAGGACCAAGGTTGGAGAGATCACCCAAACCATCTCCTGTGTCCCCATCAGGACCAAGATTGGAAAGATCACCCAAACCATCTCCTGTGTCCCCATCAGGACCAAGGTTGGAAAGATCACCCAAACCATCTCCTGTGTCCCCATCAGGAGGAGGACCAAGGCTGGAGGGATGACCCAAACCACTTCCTATGTCCCCATCAGGATCAAGGTTGGAGAGCTCACCCAAACCACCTCCAACAACAAGACCTGGGCCAGAACCACCAGGGATGGAAATTTTGGGGTCAACCTACAGGGTCGTTCCCAACACCGCCCCTGGATCAGGATTTACCGGGCGTCTGGAAGTTGAGGGCCACGAGTTGGCTCCCGCAGATCCACATGGGCAGCGGGTCGTAGTTGGAGGAGTCCAGGCGCTGTCCCTTGGGATAGATCCGGCTCAGCTGGCGCCGGTTGTACTGCAGGAACTTCTTGCCCTTGCTGCGGTTGGCGTATTTCTCCGCCTTGGTCTCCGGGAAGGACGACATGTCCCGGTAACACGCCTTGTCCGTGCCGATCTCTGGAAGAGCCGAGGGGACCATCGGTGGAGGACGTCGGTTCCACCGCCCGCCTCGTCCCGCGCTCATCCCGTCCCACATCCCGCTTTTCCGGCTCTTACTGTCCTCGTCGAATGGCACCGGGCGGCAGTAGACGACCAGCTCCGAGAGCTCCAGCGCGATCTTCTTCCGCCGCTCCATGATCTTCCCCTCCTGCATCTGCATGGGGAAAACAGGACAGGGGTTCTTCCAGTGCCTTCCAGTTGGTCCCAGTTGCTCCCAGTGTGTCCCAGACTGGCTCCCAGCAAGGGCTCAGGAGCTCCCAGTAACCCCCAGTAAGGTTCTACTTCCCACCCACTGTAATCCCAGTCTATCCCAGTACAATCCCAGTGTGATCCTAGTTACTCCCACTGTGATCCCAGCTACTCCCAGTACGGTTCCAGTCACTCCCACTATAATCCCAGTCACTCCCAGAGTGATCCCAGTTGCCCCAGTTGTGATCCCAGTCCCCCCAGCATGGTTCTAGTGTCTTCCAGTGGATCCCAGCTACTCCCAGTATGGTTCCAGTCACTACCACTGTAATCCCAGTCTATCCCAGTACAATCCCAGTGTGATCCCAGCTACTCCCAGTATGGTTCCAGTCACTACCACTGTAATCCCAGTCTATCCCAGTACAATCCCAGTGTGATCCCAGCTACTCCCAGTATGGTTCCAGTCACTACCACTGTAATCCCAGTCTATCCCAGTACAATCCCAGTGTGATCCCAGATACTCTCAGTATGATTCCAGTATAATCCCAGTTATTCCCACTATAATCCAAGTCATTCCCAGTATGATTCCAGTTGCCTCCAGCATAGACCCAGTTACCAGAGCTCCCAGTAACCCCCAGTAAGGTTCCATTCACACCCACTGTAATCCCAGTATAATCCCAGTGTGATCTCAACTACTCCCAGAATGATTCCAGTCACTTCCAGTATAATCCCAGTCATTCCAAGTATGATCCCAGTTGCCCCCAGCATGGTCCCAGTTGCTCCCTGTTAACGCCATCATGATCCCAGTACCATTCCAGTATCTTCCAGTTGGTCCCAGTTGCTCCCAGTGTGTCCCAGGTTGGCTCCCAGCAAGGGCCCAGGAGCTCCCAGTAACCCCCAGTAAGGTTCTACTTCCCACCCACTGTAATCCCAGTCTATCCCAGTACAATCCCAGTGTGATCCTAGTTACTCCCACTGTGATCCCAGCTACTCCCAGTACGGTTCCAGTCACTCCCAGTGTGATCCCAGTTGCCCCAGTTGTGATCCCAGTCCCCCCAGCATGGTTCTAGTGTCTTCCAGTGGATCCCAGCTACTCCCAGTATGGTTCCAGTCACTACCACTGTAATCCCAGTCTATCCCAGTAGGATCCCAGTGTTATCCCAGCTAATCCCAGTATGGTTCCAGTATGATCCTAGTCACTTCCAGTCATTCCCAGTATGATCCCAGTCACTTCCCACCATTCCCACTATGAACCCAGTATGATCCTAGTCACTTCCAGTCACTTCCAGTATAATCCCAGTCACTTCCAGTCACTCCCAGTATGATCCCAGTGTGATCCCAGTCACTTCCAATCACTCCCAGTATGATCCCAGTCACTTCCAGTCACTCCCAGTATGATCCCAGTGTGATCCCAGTCACTTCCAGTCACTCCCAGTATGATCCCAGTCACTTCCAGTCACTCCCAGTATGATCCCAGTATAATCCCAGTCACTTGCAGTCACTCCCAGTATGATCCCAGCTGCCTCCAGTGTGGTTCCACTTGCTGACACTATCAACCCAGTCACCCCCAGTATGATCCCAGTATGATCCCAGTCACTCCCAGTATGACCCCAGTATGATCTCAGTCACTTCCAGTCACTCCCAGTATGATCCCAGTCACTTCCAGTCGCTCCCAGTATGATCCCAGTCACTTCCAGCGATCCCAGTATGATCCCAGTCACTCCCAGTATGATCCCAGTCACTCCCAGTCACTCCCAGTATGACCCCAGTATGATCTCAGTCACTTCCAGTCACTCCTAGTATGATCCCAGTCACTTCCAGCAGATCCCAGTATGATCCCAGTCACTCCCAGTATGATCCCAGTCACTCCCAGTCACTCCCAGTATGATCCCAGTCACTTCCAGTCGCTCCCAGTATGATCCCAGTCACTTCCAGTCGCTCCCAGTATGATCCCAGCTATCTCCAGCACCATTCCAGTTGTTCCCACCACCAACCCAGTCACTCCCAGCAGGACTCCGTTCGCTCCCAGCGCGGTCCCGGCAGCTCCCAGCCCAAATCCTCCTCCTTCGGAGACATCGGGGCCAATCCCCACGGAAAAGGGGCCCCTCCATCCCCATCCCAGCCCATTCCCATTCCCGTTCCCATTCCCATTCCCGTTCCCATCCTCACCCGGGCGTCCGCGTTCTGCGTGGCCTCCCGGATCTTGGCCACCCACTCGCTGAGCTCCTCCTGCGTGTCCGCGGCCACGTCCAGGGATTGGGCGGCGTGGGACATCTGCTGGGAATGGATGGTGAAGACAAATGGTTTGGAGCTCCTCCCGTCTTTGGAGATCACTACAAGGACACCAGAGGGGGGGCTTTACTCGGAGGCATTCCCAAGGGATGGCTCTGGGGGGCAAACGAAACCTCAGCGGTCCCACCAGCCCCTCCTGGCGCTCCCACGGCCCGGCCGGGTCCTCCCGGCGAGGATCCCGAGTTTTTTTAACGTGTGGATTCGGTTTTCCGCGCCGAAACGCGCTCGGAGCCGGGGGGAAATGTCCCCTGGATCGTCTGGATGTCCCAACTCCTCGGAATTCTCC
>NW_024104112.1:0-7938 GCF_003945595.2 Pipra filicauda | reverse complement strand
CTGCCCCACAGATCCCAGCACCCCACAGATCCCATTGCCCCATAGATTCCAACACCCCACAGACCTCAGCACCCCACAAATCCCATCACCCCACAGATCCCAGCACCCCATAGATCCTCCCACCCCACAGATCCCAGCACCCCACAGATCCCAGCACCCCACAGATCCTCCCACCCCATAGATCCCAACACCCCACAGATCCCAGTACCCCAAAGATCCTCCCACCCCACAGATCCTCTCATCCCATAGATCCCAACACCCCACAGATCCTCCCACCCCACAGATCCTCCCACCCCACAAATCCCATCACCCCATAGATCCCACCACCCCATAGATCCTCCCACTACCCCATAGATCCCACCACCCCACAGATCCCAGCACCCCACAGATCCCATCACCCCATAGATCCTCCCACCCCACAGATCCTCCCACCCCACAAATCCCATCACCCCACAGATCCCATCACCCCATAGATCCTCCCACCCCACAGATCCTCCCACCCCACAAATCCCATCACCCCATAGATCCCACCACCCCATAGATCCTCCCACTACCCCATAGATCCCATCACCCCACAGATCCCAGCACCCCATAGATCCCATCACCCCATAGATCCTCCCACCCCACAGATCCTCCCACCCCACAAATCCCATCACCCCACAGATCCCAGCACCCCACAGATCCCAACACCCCAGAGATCCTTCCACTGCCCCACAGATCCCAACAACCCATAGATCCTCTCACCCCACAGATCCCAGCACCCCACAGATCCCACCACCCCACAGATCCCATCACCCCACAGATCCCAACACCCCATAGATCCTCCCACCCCACAGATCCTCTCACCCCACAGATCCCACCACCCCACAGATCCCACCACCCCACAGATCCCATCACCCCACAGATCCCAGCACCCCACATATCCCAGCACCCCACAGATTCCAACACCCCACAGATCCCATCACCCCATAGATCCCAGCACCCCACATATCCCAGCACCCCACAGATCCCATCGCCCCACAGATCTTCCCACCCCACAGATCCCATCACCCCACAGATCCCAAACCCCCCCAAAACCCCCCAAATCCCCCCCCATCCCCCACTGACCCCACACCGGCGCCGCCGCAGCCCCGGGTCGGACCCCGAGTGGGGGTTGGGGGGCAGGTCCCGCCCCTCCCCTCCCCCCCCCGCGGTGCCGGGAACCCCCCGAGGTCCCCTGGGGGGAGGGGTGGGGGATTTTGGGGTCACCCGAGCGAGACGGCGGGGGGGGGGGGGGGGGGGGGGGGGGGAGGGGTCAGAGCGGGGGATGGGGGGTTAAAAGGGGGGATTTGGGGCAAAAGTGGTGAATTTTGGGGCAAAAGTGGGGATTTGGGGGGCAAAAGTGGGGATTTTGGGGCTGAAGTGGGGATTTGGGGGGCAAAAGTGGAGATTTTGGGGCAAAATTGGTGATTTTGGGGGCTAAAGTGGTGATTTTTGGGGTAAAAGTGGTGATTTTGGGGGCAAAAGTGGGGATTTTGGGGGCAAAAATGGTGATTTTGGGGGCTAAAGTGGTAATTTTTGAGGCTAAATTGGGAATTTTGGGGGCTAAATTGGGGGTTTTGGGGCAAAATGGTGATTTGGGGCAACACGTGGTGATTTTTGGGGTAAAAGTGGTTGATTTGGGGCGGGAACAGTGGGGGATCTTGGGTTGGATCTTAAAGTGGGATTTGGGGGGCCCAACAGTGGGGATTTTGGGGCCAAACTTGCGTGATTTGGGGGCTTAAAGTTGTGATTTTTGGGGGGTAAACTGGTGATTTTTGGGGTAACAGTGGTGATTTTGGGGGCTAAATTGGTGATTTTGGGGTAAAAGTGGAGATTTTGGGGCTAAATTGGTGATTTTTGGGGTAAAGGTGGTGATTTTTGGGGCTAAAGTGGGGATTTTGGGGGCAAAATTGGTGATTTTTGGGGTTAAAGTGGGGATTTGGGGGGTAAAAGTGGGGATTTTGGGGTGAAAGTGGTGATTTTGGGGTAAAAGTCATGATTTTTGGGCTAAAGTAGTTATTTTGGGGTAAAAGTGGTGATTTTTGGGGCTAAAGTGGTGATTTTGGGGGCAAAACTGGGGATTTGGGGGCTAAAGTGGTGATTTTTGGGGTTAAAGTGGTGATTTGGGGGGCAAAAGTGGGGATTTTGGGGTGAAAGTGGTGATTTTGGGGTAAAAGTCATGATTTTTGGGCTAAAGTAGTTATTTTGGGGTAAAAGTGGTGATTTTGGGGGCAAAAGTGGGGATTTGGGGGTGAAAGTGGTGACTTTTGGGGCTAAAGTGGTGATTTTGGGGCTAAATTGGGGGTTTTGGGGCTAAATTGGTGATTTTTGGGGTAAAAGTGGTGATTTTTGGGGCTAAATTGGTGATTTTGGGGGCAAAAGTGGGGATTTTGGGGGACAAAAGTGGTGATTTTTGGGGACAAAAGTGGTGATTTTGGGGGCAAAAGTGGGGATTTTGGGGACAAAAGTGGGGATTTTTGGGGGCAAAAATGGTGATTTTTGGGGCTAAAGTGGTAATTTTTGAGGCTAAATTGGGGATTTTGGGGGCTAAATTGGGGGTTTTGGGGCAAAATTGGTGATTTTGGGGCAAAAGTGGTGATTTTTGGGGTAAAAGTGGTGATTTTTGGGGTGAAAGTCGTGATTTTGGGGTGAAAGTGGTGATTTTTGGGGCTAAAGTGGGGATTTTGGGGACAAAAGTGGTGATTTTGGGGCAAAAGTGGTGATTTTGGGGTAAAAGTGGGGATTTTTGGGGCTAAAGTGGGGATTTTGGGGGGCAAAATTGGTAATTTTTGGGGCTAAACGAGGGATTTCGTGGTGGAAACGGGAAATTTTGGGATCAAATTTGGGTGGGAGTGAGGAATTGTGGGGTTAAAAAGGGGGATTTGGGGCAAAACAGGGTGAGAAATGTCGATTTAGGGGGAAAGGAATTGAGGGGGGCTTGGGGGTAAAACGTGGAAAATATAAATGTAAAATAAATAAATGCAGCGTTAATAAATAAAGAAAAAATAAAAAGGAAGTAAAAAAATAAAAAGGAAGTGAAAAAAAATGGAATAAAAAAAAAACCAGAAAAATATAAATGTAAAATGTGACGAATAAGACAAAATACTTGTAAAAAAAAAATAAAAATAAAGTAAAAAAAAAAATCGAGGAAAAATATGGAAAATAGAAATGTAAAAGAAATAAATGTGATATTAATAAATAAAGAAAAAAATACAAAATAAAAAGAAAGTAAAAAATGAATAAAAAATAGAAAAATAATATAAATATAAAGCGCAATAAATATGATAAAAATATATTTAAAAAATTGAAAATAAAGCAAAGAAAATCGAGTAAAAATATGGAAAATATAAATGTAAAAGAAATAAATGTGATATTAATAAATAAAGAAAAAAACCACAAAATAAAAAGAAAGTAAAAAAGAATAAAAAATAGAAAAATAATATAAATATAAAGCGCAATAAATATGATAAAATATATTTAAAAAATTGAAAATAAAGCAAAGAAAATCGAGGAAAAATATGGAAAATATAAACGCAAAAGAAATAAACACGGCGTTAATAAATTAAAAAAAATTAAAAGGAAGTAAAAAAAGGAATAAAAAAATAGCAAAATATATATAAATATAAAACGTAATAAATACGACAAAAATAAATTTAAAAAAATTTAAATAAAGTCAAAAATATTGAGTAAAAAATATAGAGGGGCGCCCTGATCGCCCCGCACGTCTCACCCCCCCCAAAAATCGACTTTTACTCCGATTTAACCCAAAATAAGGTTGTTTTTGAGCCCGAAACCGAGCCCCGGGTTTCGCTCTGAGTGTTCCGAGCTCGGGGGGGAAATTCGAGATCATCCACTTCCTTTGCGTTTTATTTCTTTTTTTATTATTATTTATTAACGTTGTATTTATTTATTTCATAGTTATATCTGTACCCGATTTTTTTTTACTTTGTTTTTAATTTTTTTTTAATTTTATTTTTCTTGTGTTTATTTATTTTGTATTTATATTTTTCTATGTTTTTACTCGACTTTTTTTGCTTTATTTTTAATTTTTTTTTAATTTACTTTTGTCCTATTTATTTATTTTATGTTCTTCCGTATTTTTACTCGATATTTTTGACTTTATTTTTAATTTTTTTAATTTTTTTTATTTATTGCATTTTATATTTGCATTTTTTCTATATTTTTACTCGATTTTTTAATTTATTTTTGTTGCATTTATTTATTTTATATTTGTATTTTTCTGTATTTTTACTCGATTTTTTGACTTTAATTTTTAAAATTTATTTTTGTCGTATTTCTTGTATTTTATATTTTTCTATATTTTTTCTCGATTTTTTTATTTTTATTTTTTAATTTTTTTTCTTGTATTTATTTATTTTATATTTAGACTTCCTATATTTTTTACTCTTTTTTACTTTATTTTTAATTTTTTTAAATTTATTTTTCTTGTATTTATTTATTTTATATTTATATTTTTCTATATTTTTACTCGATTTTTTTACTTTATTTTTATTTTTAATTTATTTTTGCTGTATTAATTTATTTTATATTTATACTTCCTATATTTTTACTCGATTTTTTTTGTCTTTATTTTTAATTTTTTAATTTTATTTTGTTACATTTATTTATTTCGTATTTATATTTTACTATATTTTTACTCGATTTTTTTACTTTATTTTTAATTTTTTTAATTTATTTTTACTGCATTAATTTATTTTATATTTATACTTCCTATATTTTTACTCGATTTTTTTTGCCTTTATTTTTAATTTTTTAATTTTATTTTCGTCACATTTATTTATTTCATATTTATATTTTACTATATTTTTACTCGATTTTTTTTACTTTATTTTTAATTTTTCGAATTTATTTTTGCTGCATTTATTTATTTATTTTATATTTATATTTTACTATATTTTTACTCGATTTTTTTACTTTATTTTTATTTTTTTAATTTATTTTTGCTGCATTTATTTATTTTATATTTATACTTCCTCTATTTTTTACTCGATTTTTTTACTTTATTTTTATTTTTTAATTTATTTTTACTGCATTAATTTATTTTATATTTATACTTCCTATATTTTTACTCGATTTTTTTTGCCTTTATTTTTAATTTTTTAATTTTATTTTCGTCACATTTATTTATTTCATATTTATATTTTACTATATTTTTACTCGACTTTTTTTGCTTTATTTTTAATTTTTTGAATTTATTTTCGCTGCATTTATTTATTTTATATTTATACTTCCTATATTTTTACTCGATTTTTTTTGCCTTTATTTTTAATTTTTTAATTTTATTTTCGTCACATTTATTTATTTCATATTTATATTTTACTATATTTTTACTCGATTTTTTTACTTTATTTTTAATTTTTTTAATTTATTTTTGCTGCATTTATTTATTTATTTCATATTTATATTTTTCTATATTTTTACTCGATTTTTTTACTTTATTTTTATTTTTTAATTTATTTTCGCTGCATTTATTTATTTTATATTTACACTTTCTGTATTTTTTACTCGGGGTGACAGAAATGGGTGACAGGAATTGGTGACAGGAAAAGGTGACAGGAAAAGGTGACAGAAATGGGTGACAGGAATTGGTGACAGGAAAAGGTGACAGGAATTGGTGACAGGAATTGGTGACGGGAATTGGTGACAAGAAAAGGTGACAGGAAAAGGTGACAGAAATGAGGTGACAGGAGGGGGTGACAGGAATTGGTGACAGGAGGGAGGTGACAGGAATTGGTGACAGGAAAAGGTGACAGGAATTGGTGACAGGAATTGGTGACAGGAGGGAGGTGACAGGAATTGGTGACAGGAAAAGGTGACAGGAATTGGTGACAGGAATTGGTGACGGGAATTGGTGACAGGAATTGGTGACAGGAGGGGTGACAGGAAAAGGTGACGGGAATTGGTGGCAGGAATTGGTGACAGGAATTGGTGACGGGAATTGGTGACGGGAATTGGTGACGGGAATTGGTGACAGGAATTGGTGACAAGAAAAGGTGACAGGAATTGGTGACAGGAATTGGTGACAGGAATTGGTGACAAGAAAAGGTGACAGGAATTGGTGACAGGAAAAGGTGACAGGAATTGGTGACAGGAATTGGTGACAGGAATTGGTGACAGGAATTGGTGACAGGAGGGGTGACAGGAAAAGGTGACGGGAATTGGTGGCAGGAATTGGTGACAGGAATTGGTGACGGGAATTGGTGACGGGAATTGGTGACGGGAATTGGTGACGGGAATTGGTGACAGGAATTGGTGACAAGAAAAGGTGACAGGAATTGGTGACAGGAATTGGTGACAGGAATTGGTGACAGGAATTGGTGACAAGAAAAGGTGACAGGAATTGGTGACAGGAAAAGGTGACAAGAAAAGGTGACAGGAAAAGGTGACAGAAATGGGTGACAGGAAGAGGTGACAGGAATGGGTGACAGGAATTGGGACAGGAATTGGTGACAGGAGGGGGTGACAGAAATGGGTGACAGGAATTGGTGACAGGAATTGGTGACAGGAGGGGGGTGACAGGAGGGGGGTGGCAGTAAGGGGGTGGTGGGAAGACGGTGACAGGAACTGGTGACAGGAGGGGGGTGACAGGGATGTGGTGACAGGAGGGGGGTGGTGGGAAGGTGGTGGCAGGAATTGGTGACAGAAATGGGTGACAGAAATGGGTGACAGGAAAAGGTGACAGGACGGGGGCAGCGGGGATGCAGTGACAGGAGGGAGGTGACAGAAATGAGGTGACAGAAACGGGTGACAGGAAGGGGGTGACAGGAGGGGGGTGGTAGGGATGTAGTGACAGGGAGGAGGTGACAGAAGTGGGGTGACAGGAAGGGTGACAGAAATGAGGTGACAGGAATTGGTGACAGGAAGGGGTGACAGGACGGGGGCAGCGGGGATGCGGTGACAGGAGGGAGGTGACAGGAATTGGTGACAGGAATTGGTGACAGGAGGGGGGTGGCAGGGATGTGGTGACAGGGAGGAGGTGACAGAAATGGGGTGACAGGAAGGGGTGAGAGGAATCGGTGACAGGAATTGGTGACAGGAGGGGGGTGGCAGGGATGTGGTGACAGGAGGGAGGTGACAGGAATTGGTGACAGAAATGAGGTGACAGGAGGGAGGTGACAGGAATTGGTGACAGAAATGAGGTGACAGGAGGGAGGTGACAGGAATTGGTGACAGAAATGAGGTGACAGGAAGGGGTGACAGGAATTGGTGACAGGAGGGGGGTGGCAGGGATGTGGTGACAGGAGGGGTGACAGAAATGAGGTGACAGGAAGGGGTGAGAGGAATCGGTGACAGGAATGGGTGACAGGAATTGGTGACAGGAGGGGGTGGCAGGGATGTGGTGACTGGGAGGAGGTGACAGAAATGAGGTGACAGGAATTGGTGACAGAAATGAGGTGACAGGAATTGGTGACAGGAGGGGGGTGGCAGGGATGTGGTGACAGGAGGGAGGTGACAGGAATTGGTGACAGAAATGAGGTGACAGGAAGGGGTGACAGGAGGGGGTTGGTAGGGATGTGGTGACAGGAGGGGTGACAGAAATGAGGTGACAGGAAGGGGTGACAGGAATTGGTGACAGAAATGGGTGACAGGAATTGGTGACAGGAGGGGGGTGGCAGGGATGTGGTGACAGGAGGGGTGACAGAAATGAGGTGACAGGAAGGGGTGAGAGGAATTGGTGACAGGAAGGGGTGAGAGGAATCGGTGACAGAAATGGGTGACAGGAAGGGGTGAGAGAATTGGTGACAGGAAGGGGTGAGAGGAATTGGTGACAGGAATTGGTGACAGGACGGGGGTGGCAGGGATGTGGTGACTGGGAGGAGGTGACAGAAATGAGGTGACAGGAAGGGGTGAGAGGAATCGGTGACAGGAATTGGTGACGGGACGGGGGCGGCGGGG
>NW_024104111.1:0-8009 GCF_003945595.2 Pipra filicauda | reverse complement strand
CAAATGAAGATTCCTGCCAGACAAAAGGTGCCACCACAGAAAACTCTTCCTGCCCAAGAAGTGCCCAGGCTGCCCCAAACAACTGCACCTGAAGCCAAAGCTTCCAGACTTTTTTTCCTTAAGGAAAGAACTGATGTTCCTTTTTTTCTGCTTTGTGCTGCAAGGGGCGGTCTCACCTTTTAAAAGATTGAATCGAAATGTAGATTCCTGCTCGACAAAAGGTGCCACCACAGAAAGTTCTTGCTGCCCAAGAAGTGCCCAGGCTGCCCCACCAACTGCACCTGAAGCGAAAGCTTCCAGACTTTTTTTCCTGGTGGAAGGAGCTGCTGTTCCCTTTTTTCAGCCCTGCGCTGCAATGGCCTGTCCCACCTCCTGGAAAATTGAATCCAGCTGAAGATTCCTACCAGACAAAAGGTGCCACCAACAGAAAGGTCTTTTTTCTGCCCAAGAAGTACCCAGGGTGCACCAACAACTGCACCTCAGAGCCAAAATTTCCAGACTTTTTTTCCTTAGGGAAAGAGCTGCTGTTCCATTTTTTCTCCCCTGCGCTGCAATGGCCGGTCCCACCTCCTGAAAAATTCAATCCAGCTGAAGATTGCTGCCAGACAAAAGGTACCACCACAGAAAGTTCTTGCTGCCTCACAAGTGCCCAGGCTGCCCCAAGAACTGCACGTGAAGCCAAAGCTTCCAACCTTTTTTCGTGGTGAAAAGAGCTGCTGTTCCCTTTTTTCAGCCCTGCACTGCAATGGCCAGTCCCACCTCCTGAAAAATTGAATCCAAATGAAGATTCCTGCCAGACAAAAGGTGCCACCACAGAAAGGTCTTCCTGCCCAAGAAGTTCCCAGGCTGCCCCAACAACTGTACCTGAAGCCAAAGGTTCCAGTCCTTTTTTCATGGTTGAGAGAGCTGCTGTTCCCTTTTTTCAGCCCTGCGCTGCAATGGCTGGTCCCACCTCCTGAAAAATTTACTCCAAATGAAGATTCCTGCCTAACAAAAGGTGCCCCCACAGAAAGCTCTTGCTGCCCAAGATGTGCCCAGGCTGCAGCAACTGCACCTCAAAGCCAAAGCTTCCAGACTTTTTTTCCTTAGAGATAGAGCTGCTGTTCCCTTTTTTCAGCCCTGCGCTGCAATGGCCGGTCCCACCTCCTGAAAACTTCAATGCAAATGAAGATTCCTGCCAGACAAAAGGTGCCACCACAGAAAGCTCTTGCTGCCCCAGAAGTGCCCAGGCTGCCCCAACAACTGCACCTCAAAGCCAAAGCTTCCAGCCTTTTTTTCCTGGTGGAAAGAGCTGCTATTCCGTTTTTCTGCCCTGCGCTGCAATGGCCTGTCCTACATTTTGAAAAATTAAATCCCACAGAAGATTCCTGCCAGACAAAAGGTGCCACCACAGAAAACTCTTCCTTCCCAAGAAGTGCCCATGCTTCACCAACTACACCTGAAGCCAAAGCTTCCAGCCTTTTTCTCCTGATGGAAAGAGCTGCTGTTCCCTTTTTTCAGCCCTGCGCTGCAATGGCCGGTCCCACCTCCTGAAAAATTTACACCAAATGAAGATTCCTGCCAGACAAAATGTACCACAACAGAAAGTTCTTCCTGCCCAAGAAGTTCCCAGGCTGCCCCAACAACTGCACCTCAAAGCCAAAGCTTCCAGACTTTTTTTCCTGGTGGAAAGAGCTGCTGTTCCCTTTTTTCTGCCCTGCGCTGCAATGGCCTGTCCCACCTCCTAGAAAAATTTCTCTAAATGAAGATTCCTGCCAGACAAAAGGTGCCACCACAGAAAGCTCTTTGCTTCCCAAGAAGTGCCCAGGCTGCCCCACCAACTGGACCTCAAAGCCAAAGCTTCCAGACTTTTTTTCCTTAGGGAAAGAGTTGCTGTTCCCTTTTTTCTGCCATGCGCTGCAATGGCCGGTCCCACCTCCTGGAACATTGAATCCAAATGAAGATTCCTACAAGACAGAGGGTGCCACCACCGAAAGTTCTTGCTGCCCCAGAATTGCCTAAACTGCCCCAACAACTGCACCTGAAGCCAAAGCTTCCTGACTTTTTTTCCTTAGGGAAAGAGCTGCTGTTCCCTTTTTTCAGGCCTGCGCTGCAATGGCCGGTCCCACCTCCTGGAAAATTTCCTCTAAATGAAGATTCCTGCCAGACAAAAGGTGCCACCACAGAAAGGTCTTGATGCCCAAGAAGTGCCCAGGCTGCCCCACCAATTACACCTGAAGCCAAAGCTTCCAGTTTTTTTTTTCCTTAGGGAAAGAGCTGCTGTTCCCTTTTTTCTGCCCTGCGCTGCAATGGCCGGTCCCACCTCCTGAAAAATTGAATCCAAATAAAGATTCCTGTCAGACAAAAGGTGCCACCACAGAAAACTCTTCCTGTCCAAGAAGTGTTTAGGCTGCCCCAACAACTGCACCTCAAAACCAAAGCTTCCCGACTTTTTTCCTGGTGGAAAGAGCTGCTGTTCCCTTTTTTCAGCCCTGCGCTGCAATGGCCGGTCCCACCTCCTGAAAAATTGAATCCAAATGAAGATTCCTGCCAGACAAAAGGTGCCACCACAGAAAGGTCTTCCTGCCCAAGAAGTTCCCAGGCTGCCCCAACAACTGTACCTGAAGCCAAAGGTTCCCGTCCTTTTTTCATGGTTGAAAGAGCTGCTGTTCCCTTTTTTCAGCCCTGCGCTGCAATGGCTGGTCCTACCTCCTGAAAACTTCAATCCAAATGAAGATTTCTGCCAAACAAAAGGTGCCACCACAGAAAACTCTTCCTGCCCAAGAAGTTCCCAGGCTGCCCCAAACAACTGCACCTGAAGCCAAAGCTTCCAGACTTTTTTTCCTGGTGGAAAGAACTGATGTTCCCTTTTTTCTGCTTTGTGCTGCAAGGGGCGGTCTCACCTTTTAAAAGATTGAATTGAAATGAAGATTCCTGCTCGACAAAAGGTGCCACCACAGAAAGTTCTTGCTGCCTCACAAGTGCCCAGGCTGCCCCAAGAACTGCACGTGAAGCCAAAGCTTCCAACCTTTTTTCGTGGTGAAAAGAGCTGCTGTTCCCTTTTTTCAGCCCTGCTCTCAATGGCCGGTCCCACCTCCTGGAACACTGGATCCAACTGAAGATTCCTACCAGACAAAAGGTGCCACCACAAGAAAGGTCTTGCTGACCAAGAAGTGCCCAGGCTGCCCCAACAACTGCACCTGAAGCAAAAGGATCCAGACTTTTTTTTTTTCGTGGAAAGATCTGCTGTTCCCTTTTTCAGCACCGTGCTACAATGGCTTGTCCCACCTCCTGAAAAATTTACTCCAAATAGATTCCTGCCTAACAAAAGGTGCCCCCACAGAAAGTTCTTGCTGCCCAAGATGTGCCCAGGCTGCACCAACTGCACCTCAAAGCCAAAGCTTCCAGACTTTTTTTCCTGGTGGAACGAGCCTATTCCCTGTTTCAAGCCGAGCTGCATGGCCTGTCCTATACCTTTGAAATTAAATCCACAAGAAGAGTTCCGGCCAGACAAAAGTGGCCACACAGAAACTCGTCCTTCGCCAAGAAGTACCCAGGGCTGCACCAACTACACGAACCTGAAGCCAAAGCTTCCAGCCTTTTCTCCTTGGGAGAAAGAGCTCGGTCCCGTTTTTCAGCCCTACACTGCAATGCCGGGTCCAACCATCCTGAAACAGTGAATCCAAATGAAAGAGTCCTGCAGACCAAAAGGTACCACAACAGAAAGTTCTTCCTGCCCAAGAAGTTTCCCAGCTGCCCCAACAACTGCACCTCAAAGACAACCTTCAGCTTTTGTTCCTGGTGAAGAGCTGCGGTTTTCCCGTGTTTCTGCCCTGCGCTTTTGCAAATGGTCCGTCCCACCTCCTGAAAAATTCTCTAAATGAAGATTCCTGCCAGACAAAAGGTGCCACCACAGAAAACTCTTCCTTCCCAAGAAGTGCCCATGCTTCACCAACTACACCTGAAGCCAAAGCTTCCAGCCTTTTTCTCCTGATGGAAAGAGCTGCTGTTCCCTTTTTTCAGCCCTGCACTGCACTGGCCGGTCCCACCTCCTGGAACATTGAATCCAAATGAAGATTCCTGCCAGACAAAAGGTGCCACCACAGAAAGCTCTTTGCTGCCCAAGAAGTGCCCAGGCTGCCCCAACAACTGCACCTCAAAGCCAAAGCTTCCTGACTTTTTTTCCTTAGGGAAAGAGCTGCTGTTCCCTTTTTTCAGGCCTGCGCTGCAATGGCCGGTCCCACCTCCTGGAAAATTTCCTCTAAATGAAGATTCCTGCCAGACAACAGGTGCCACCAGAGAAAGCTCTTTGCTGCCCAAGAAGTGCCCAGGCTGCCCCACCAATTACACCTGAAGCCAAAGCTTCCAGTTTTTTTTTTCCTTAGGGAAAGAGCTGCTGTACCCTTTTTCAGCCCTGCTCTGCAATGACTGGTCCCACCTCCTGGAAAATGGAATTTAAATGAAGATTCCTGCCAGACAAAAGGTGCCACCACAGAAAGTTCTTCCTGGCCAAGAAGTGCCCAGGATGGCCCAATAACTGCACCTGAAGCCAAAGCTTCCAGCCTTTTTTTCCTGGTGCAAAGAGCTGCTGTTCCCTTTTTTCACCCCTGCGCTGCAATGGCCCGTCCCACCTCTTGAAAAATTGAATCCAAATGAAGATTCCTGCCAGACAAATGGTGCCACCACAGAAAGTTCTTGCTGCCCAAGAAGTTCCCAGGCTGCCCAACCAACCACACCTGAAAGCAAAGCTTCCCGACTTTTTTTCCTGGTGGAAAGAGCTGCTGTCCCCTTTTTTCAGGCCTGTGATTCAATGGCCTGTCCCACCTTTTGAAGAATTAAATCCAACAGAAGATTCCTGCCAGACAAAAGGTGCCACCACAGAAAATTCTTCCTTCCCAAGAAGTTCCCAGGCTGCCCCAACAACTGTACCTGAAGCCAGAGGATCCAGCCTTTTTTCCTTAGGGAAAGAGCTGCTGTTCCCTTTTTCAGCCCTGCGCTGCAATGGCCGGTCCCACCTCCTGAAAAATTGAATCCAAATAAAGATTCCTGTCAGACAAAAGGTGCCACCACAGAAAACTCTTCCTGTCCAAGCAGTGTTTAGGCTGCCCCAACAACTGCACCTCAAAGCCAAAGCTTCCAGACTTTTTTTCCTGGTGGAAAGAGCTGCTGTTCCCTTTTTTCAGCCCTGCACTGCAATGGCCAGTCCCACCTCCTGAAAAATTGAATCCAAATGAAGATTCCTGCCAGACAAAAGGTGCCACCACAGAAAGGTCTTCCTGCCCAAGAAGTTCCCAGGCTGCCCCAACAACTGTACCTGAAGCCAAAGGTTCCAGTCCTTTTTTCATGGTTGAGAGAGCTGCTGTTCCCTTTTTTCAGCCCTGCGCTGCAATGGCTGGTCCCACCTCCTGAAAACTTCAATCCAAATGAAGATTTCTGCCAAACAAAAGGTGCCACCACAGAATACTCTTCCTGCCCAAGAAGTTCCCAGGCTGCCCCAAACAACTGCACCTGAAGCCAAAGCTTCCAGACTTTTTTGCCTTAAGGAAAGAACTGATGTTCCCTTTTTTCTGCTTTGTGCTGCAAGGGGCGGTCTCACCTTTTAAAAGATTGAATCGAAATGTAGATTCCTGCTCGACAAAAGGTGCCACCACAGAAACTTCTTGCTGCCCAAGAAGTGCCCAGGCTGCCCCACCAACTGCACCTGAAGCTAAAGCTTCCAGACTTTTTTTCCTGGTGGAAGGAGCTGCTGTTCCCTTTTTTCAGCCCTGCGCTGCAATGGCCTGTCCCACCTCCTGGAAAATTGAATCCAGCTGAAGATTCCTACCAGACAAAAGGTGCCACCAACAGAAAGGTCTTTTTTCTGCCCTTGAAGTACCCAGGGTGCACCAACAACTGCACCTCAGAGCCAAAATTTCCAGACTTTTTTTCCTTAGGAAAAGAGCTGCTGTTCCATTTTTTTCTCCCCTGCGCTGCAATGGCCGGTCCCACCTCCTGAAAAATTCAATCCAGCTGAAGATTGCTGCCAGACAAAAGGTACCACCACAGAAAGTTCTTGCTGCCTCACAAGTGCCCAGGCTGCCCCAAGAACTGCACGTGAAGCCAAAGCTTCCAACCTTTTTTTGTGGTGAAAAGAGCTGCTGTTCCCTTTTTTCAGCCCTGCTCTCAATGGCCGGTCCCACCTCCTGGAACACTGAATCCAACTGAAGATTCCTACCAGACAAAAGGTGCCACCACAAGAAAGGTCTTGCTGACCAAGAAGTGCCCAGGCTGCCCCAACAACTGCACCTGAAGCCAAAGGATCCAGACTTCTTTTTTTTCGTGGAAAGATCTGCTGTTCCCTTTTTCAGCACCGTGCTACAATGGCTTGTCCCACCTCCTGAAAAATTGAATCCAAATGAAGATTCCTGCCAGACAAAAGGTGCCCCCACAGAAAGTTCTTGCTGCCCAAGATGTGCCCAGGCTGCACCAACTGCACCTCAAAGCCAAAACTTCCAGACTTTTTTTCCTGGTGGAAAGAGCTGCTGTTCCCTTTTTTCAGCCCTGCGCTGCAATGGCCAGTCCCACCTCCTGAAAACTTCAATCCAAATGAAGATTTCTGCCAAACAAAAGGTGCCACCACAGAAAACTCTTCCTTCCCAAGAAGTTCCCAGGCTGCCCCAAACAACTGCACCTGAAGCCAAAGCTTCCAGACTTTTTTTCCTTAAGGAAAGAACTGATGTTCCCTTTTTTCTGCTTTGTGCTGCAAGGGGCGGTCTCACCTTTTAAAAGATTGAATCGAAATGTAGCTTCCTGCTCGACAAAAGGTGCCACCACAGAAAGTTCTTGCTGCCCAAGAAGTGCCCAGGCTGCCCCACCAACTGCACCTGAAGCTAAAGCTTCCAGACTTTTTTTCCTGGTGGAAGGAGCTGCTGTTCCCTTTTTTCAGCTCTGCGCTGCAATGGCCTGTCCCACCTCCTGGAAAATTGAATCCAGCTGAAGATTCCTACCAGACAAAAGGTGCCACCAACAGAAAGGTCTTTTTTCTGCCCAAGAAGTACCCAGGGTGCACCAAATACTGCACCTCAGAGCCAAAATTTCCAGACATTTTTCCTTAGGAAAAGAGCTGCTGTTCCATTTTTTCTCCCCTGCGCTGCAATGGCCGGTCCCACCTCCTGAAAAATTCAATCCAGCTGAAGATTGCTGCCAGACAAAAGGTACCACCACAGAAAGTTCTTGCTGCCTCACAAGTGCCCAGGCTGCCCCAAGAACTGCACGTGAAGCCAAAGCTTCCAACCTTTTCTCGTGGTGAAAAGAGCTGCTGTTCCCTTTTTTCAGCCCTGCTCTCAATGGCCGGTCCCACCTCCTGGAACACTGAATCCAACTGAAGATTCCTACCAGACAAAAGGTGCCACCACAAGAAAGGTCTTGCTGACCAAGAAGTGCCCAGGCTGCCCCAACAACTGCACCAGAAGCCAAAGGATCCAGACTTTTTTTTTTTCGTGGAAAGATCTGCTGTTCCCTTTTTCAGCACCGTGCTACAATGGCTTGTCCCACCTCCTGAAAAATTGAATCCAAATGAAGATTCCTGCCAGACAAATGGTGCCACCAGAGAAAGTTCTTGCTGCCCAAGAAGTTCCCAGGCTGCCCAACCAACCACACCTGAAAGCAAAGCTTCCCGACTTTTTTTCCTTAGAGATAGAGCTGCTGTTCCCTTTTTTCAGCCCTGCGCTGCAATGGCCTGTCCCACCTCCTGAAAAATTCAATGCAAATGAAGATTCCTGCCAGACAAAAGGTGCCACCACAGAAAGCTCTTTGCTTCCCAAGAAGTGCCCGGGCTGCCCCACCAACTGGACCTCAAAGCCAAAGCTTCCAGACTTTTTTTCCTTAGGGAAAGAGCTGCTGTTCCCTTTTTTCTGCCATGCGCTGCAATGGCCAGTCCCACCTCCTGGAACATTGAATCCAAATGAAGATTCCTACATAACAAAGGGTGCCACCACCAAAAGTTCTTGCTGCCCCAGAATTGCCTAAACTGCCCCAACAACTGCACCTGA
>NW_024104110.1:0-8019 GCF_003945595.2 Pipra filicauda | reverse complement strand
TCCCTGCCAGACAAAAGGTGCCACCACAGAAACCTCTTGCTGCCCAAGAAGTGCCCAGGCTGCCCTACCAACTGCACCTCCAAGGGAAAGCTTCCAGACTTTTTTTCCTGGTGGAACGAGCTGCTGATCCCTTTTTTCAGCCCTGCACTGCAATGACTGGTTCCTCCTCCTGAAAAATTGAATGCAAATGAAGATTCCTGCCAGACAAAAGGTGCCACCACAGAAAACTCTTGCTGCCCAAGAAGTGCCCAGGCTGCCCCATCAACTACACCTCAAGGTCAAAGCTTCCAGACTTTTTTTCCTGGTGGAACGAGCTGCTGATCCCTTTTTTTCTGCCGTGCACTGCAATGGCCGGTCCCACCTCCTGAAAAATAGAATCCCAATGAAGATTCCTGCCAGACAAAAGGTGCCACCACAGAAAGGTCTTGCTGCCCAAGAAGTGCCCAGGCTGCCCCAACAACTACAACTCATGGCCAAAGGTTCCAGACTTTTTTTCCTGGGGGAAAGAGCTTCTGTTCCCTTTTTTCAGCCCAGCACTGCAATGGCCGGTCCAACCTCTTGAAAAATTCAGTCCAGATGAAGATTCCTGCCAGACAAAAGGTGCCACCACAGAAACCTCTTGCTACCCAAGAAGTGCCCAGGCTGCCCCAACAACTGCACCTCCAAGCCAAAGGTTTCCCGACGTTTTTTTTCTTGTTGGAAAGAGCTCGCTGATCCCTTTTTTCGCCTGCACTGCAATGGCCGGTCCCCACCCTCCTGACAACCATTCCGTCCAGATGAAGATTCCTGCCAGACACAAGGCTGCCACCACAGAAACATCTTGCTGCCCAAGAAGTGACAGGCTGCCCCACACAACTACACCTGAACGCCAAGTGTTCACGACTTTTCTTTCTGGTGGAAAGATCTGCTGATCCCTTTTTAGCCTGCACTGCAATTTGTTTGGGGCCGGTCCAACCTCTTGAAAAATTCAGTGCAGATGAAGATTCCTGCCAGACAAAAGGTGCCACCACAGAAACCTCTTGCTGCCCAAGAAATGCCCGGGCTGCCCCACCAACTGCACCTCCAAGCGAAAGCTTCCATACTATTTTTCCTGGGGGAAAGAGCTGCTGATCCCTTTTTTCAGCCCTGCACTGAAATGACTGGTCCCACCTCCTGTAATATTGAATGCAAATGAAGATTCCTGCCAGACAAAAGGTGCCACCACAGAAAGGTCTTGCTGCCCAAGAAATGCCTAAGCTGCCCCAACAACTGCACCTCCAAGCCAAAGCTTCCAGACTTTGTTTCCTAGTGGAAAGAGCTGCTGATCCCTTTTTCCAGCCCTGCACTGCAATGTCCGGTCCCACCTCCTGAAAAATAGAATCCAAATGAAGATTCCTGCCAGACAAAAGGTGCCACCACAGAAATCTCTTTGCTGCCCAAGAAGTGCCCAGGCTGCCCCAACAACTACACCTGAAGCCAAAGGTTCCAGACTTTTTCTCCTGGTGGAAAGAGCTGCTGATCCCTTTTTTCTGCCCTGCGCTGGAATGACTGGTCCCACCTCCTGAAAAATAGAATCCAACTGAAGATTCCTGCCAGACAAAAGGTGCCACCACAGAAAACACTTGCTGCCCAAGAAGTGTCCAGGCTGCCCCACCAACTACACCTCAAGGCCAAAGGTTCCAGACTTTTTTTCCTGGTGGAAAGAGCTGCTGATCCCTTTTTTCTGCCCTGCGCTGGAATGACTGGTCCAACCTCCTAAAAAATTTTCTACAAATGAAGATTCCTACCAGACAAAAGGTGCCACCACAGAAACCTCTTGCTGCCCAAGATATACCCAGGCTGCCCCAACAACTGCACCTCCAAGCCAAAACTTCCAGACTTTTTTTGCTGGTGGAAAGAGCTGCTGATCCCTTTTTTCTGCCCAGCGCTGGAATGGCCGGTCCCACCTCCTAAAAAATAGAATCCAGCTGAAGATTCCTGACAGACAAAAGGTGCCACCAGAGAAATCTCTTTGCTGCCCAAGAAGTGCCCAGGCTGCCCCACCAACTGCACCTCCAAGCTAAACCTTCCAGACTTTTTTTCCTGGTGGAAAGAGCTGCTGATCCCTTTTTTCTTCCCTGCACTGCAATGGCCCGTCCCACCTCCTGAAAAATAGAATCCAACTCAAGATTCCTGCCAGACAAAAGGTGCCCCCACAGAAACCTCTTGCTGCCCAAGAAGTGCCCCGGCTGCCCCAACAACTCCACCTCCAAGCCAAAGGTTCCAGACGTTTTTCCTGGTGGAAAGAGCTGCTGATCCCTTTTTTCTGCCCTGCGCTGGAATGACTAGTCCCACCTCCTGAAAAATAGAATCCAGCTGAAGATTCCTGACAGACAAAAGGTGCCCCCACAGAAACCTCTTGCTGCCCAAGAAGTACCCAGGCTGCCTCAACAACTGCACCTCCTAGCCAAAACTTCCAGACTTTCTTTCCTGGTGGAAAGAGCTGCTGATCCCTTTTTTCAGCCCTGCACTGCAATGGCCGGTCCCACCTCCTAAAAAATAGAATCCAACTCAAGATTCCTGCCAGACAAAAGGTGCCACCACAGAAACCTCTTGCTGCCCAAGAAGTGCCCAGGCTGCCCTACCAACTGCACCTCCAAGGGAAAGCTTCCAGACTTTTTTTCCTGGGGGAAAGAGCTGCTGATCCCTTTTTTCAGCCCTGCACTGAAATGACTGGTCCCACCTCCTGAAAAATTGAATGCAAATGAAGATTCCTGCCAGACAAAAGGTGCCACCACAGAAAACTCTTGCTGCCCAAGAAGTGCCCAGGCTGCCCCATCAACTACACCTCAAGGTCCAAGCTTCCAGACTTTTTTTCTTGGTGGAAAGAGCTGCTGATCCCTTTTTTCAGCCCTGTACTGCAATGGCCGGTCCAACCTCTTGAAAAATTCAGTCCAGATGAAGATTCCTGCCAGACAAAAGGTGCCACCACAGAAACCTCTTGCTGCCCAAGAAGAGCCCAGGCTGCCACAACAACTGCACCTCCAAGCCAGAGCTTCCAGACGTTTTTTCCTGGTGGAAAGAGCTGCTGATCCCTTTTTTCAGCCCTGCGCTGGAATGACCGGTCCCACCTCCTAACAAATTTACTACAAATGAAGATTCCTGCCAGACAAAAGGTGCCACCACAGAAACCTCTTGCTGCCCAAAAAGTGCCCGGGCTGCCCCAAAAACCACCTGCAAGCTAAAGTTCCAGACTTTTTTTCCTGGTGGAAAGAGCTGCTGATCCCTTTTTTCAGCCCTGCACTGTAAAGGGCGGTCCCACCTCCTGAAAACTTTAGTCCAAATAAAGATTACTGCCAGACAAAAGGTGCCATTACAGAAATCTCTTTGCTACCCAAGAAGTTCCCAGTTTGCCCAAAGAACTACAGCTCCAAGCCAAAGCTTCAAGACTTTTTTTCCTGGTGGAAAGAGCTGCTGATCCCTTTTTTCAGCCCTGCACTGAAATCACTGGTCCCACCTCCTAAAAAATTTACTACAAATGAAGATTCCTTCCAGACAAAAGGTGCCACCACAGAAACCTCTTGCTACCCAAGAAGTGCCCAGGCTGCCCCAACAACTACACCTCCAAGCCAAAGGTTCCAGACGTTTTTTCTTGGTGGAAAGAGCTGCTGATCCCTTTTTTCAGCCCTGCACTGCAGTGGCCGGTCCAACCTCCTGAAAAATTCAGTCTAGATGAAGATTCCTGCCAGACAAAAGGTGCCACCACAGAAACCTCTTGCTGCCCAAGAAGTGCCCAGGCTACCCCAACAACTACACCTGAAGCCAACGTTCCAGACTTTTTTTCCTGGTGGAAAGAGCTGCTGATCCCTTTTTTCTGTCCTGCACTGCAATGGCCGGTCCAACCTCTTGAAAAATTCAGTGCAGATGATGATTCCTGCCAGACAAAAGGTGCCACCACAGAAACCTCTTACTGCCCAAGAAGTGCCCAGGCTGCCCCAACAACTACACCTGAAGCCAAAGGTTCCAGACTTTTTTTCCTGGGGGAAAGAGCTGCTGATCCCTTTTTTCAGCCCTGCACTGAATTGACTGGTCCCACCTCCTGAAAAATTGAATGCTAATGAAGATTCCTGCCACACAAAAGGTGCCACCACAGAAACCTCTTGCTGCCCAAGAAGTGCCCAGGCTGCCCCATCAACTACACCTCAAGGTCAAAGGTTCCAGACTTTTTTCCTGGTGGAAAGAGCTGCTGATCCCTTTTTTCAGCCCTGTACTGCAATGGCCGGTCCAACCTCTTGAAAAATTCAGTCCAGCTGAAGATTCCTGCCAGACAAAAGGTGCCACCACAGAAACCTCTTGCTGCCCAAGAAGAGCCCAGGCTGCCCCCTCAACTACACCTCAAGGTCAAAGCTTCCAGACTTTTTTTCTTGGTGGAAAGAGCTGCTGATCCCTTTTTTCAGCCCTGTACTGCAATGGCCGGTCCCACCTCTTGAAAAATTCAGTCCAGATGAAGATTCCTGCCAGACAAAAGGTGCCACCACAGAAACCTCTTGCTGCCCAAGAAGTGCCCAGGCTGCCACAAAAACTGCACCTCCAAGCCAGAGCTTCCAGACTTTTTTTCTTGGTGGAAAGAGCTGCTGATCCCTTTTTCAGCCCTGCACTGCAATGGCCGGTCCCACCTCCTGAAAAATAGAATCCCAATGAAGATTCCTGCCACACAAAAGGTGCCACCACAGAAACCTCTTGCTGCCCAAGAAGTGCCCAGGCTGCCCCATCAACTACACCTCAAGGTCAAAGGTTCCAGACTTTTTTCCTGGTGGAAAGAGCTGCTGATCCCTTTTTTCAGCCCTGTACTGCAATGGCCGGTCCCACCTCCTGAAAAATAGAATCCCAATGAAGATTCCTGCCAGACAAAAGGTGCCACCACAGAAACCTCTTGCTGCCCAAGAAGTGCCCAGGCTGCCCCAACAACTACAACTCATGGCCAAAGGTTCCAGACTTTTTTTCCTGGGGGAAAGAGCTTCTGTTCCCTTTTTTCAGCCCTGCACTGCAATGGCCGGTCCAACCTCTTGAAAAATTCAGTCCAGATGAAGATTCCTGCCAGACAAAAGGTGCCACCACAGAAACCTCTTGCTACCCAAGAAGTGCCCAGGCTGCCCCAACAACTACATCTGAAGCCAAAGGTTCCAGACTTTTTTCTGGTGGAAAGGGAAAGAGCTGGCTGATCCTTTCTTTCAGCCCTGCACTGCAATGGCCGTGTCACCCTCTTGAAAAATTCAGTCCAGGATGAAGATTCCTGCCCAGACAAAAGGTGCCACCACAGAAAACCTCTTGTGCCCAAGAAGTGCCCCAGCTCCTGCCCCAACAACCTGCACTCCAAGCCGAAAGCTTCCATACTATTTTCTCCTGGGGGAAAAGTGCTGATCCTTTTTTTCAGCCCGCATCTGAAATGACTGGTCCCCACCCCTTCTAATATGTTGAATGCAAATATGAAGATTCCTGCAAGACAAAATGGTGCACCACAGGAAAGGTCTTGCTGCCCAAAGAAATGCATAAAGCTGCCCCACAACTGCACCTCCAAGCCAACGCTTCCAGACTTTGTTTCTAGTGGAAAGAGCTGCTGATCCCTTTTTCCAGCCCTGCACTGCAATGGCCGGTCCCACCTCCTGAAAAATAGAATCCAAATGAAGATTCCTGCCAGACAAAAGGTGCCACCACAGAAACCTCTTGCTGCCCAAGAAGTGCCCAGGCTGCCCCAACAACTGCATCTCCAAGCCAAAGGTTCCAGACTTTTTTTCCTGGTGGAAAGAGCTGCTGATCCCTTTTTTCAGCCCTGCGCTGGAATGACTGGTCCCACCTCCTAAAAAATTTACTCCAACTGAAGATTCCTGACAGACAAAAGGTGCCACCACAGAAAACTCTTGCTGCCCAAGAAGTGCCCAGGCTGCCCCAACAACTACACCTCACGGCCAAAGGTTCCAGACTTTTTTTCCTTGTGGAAAGAGCTGCTGATCCCTTTTTTCTGCCCTGCGCTGGAATGACTGGTCCCACCTCCTAAAAAATTTACTCCAACTGAAGATTCCTGGCAGACAAAAGGTGCCACCACAGAAACCTCTTGCTGCCCAAGAAGTGCCCAGGCTGACCCACCAAATGCACCTCCAAACCAAAGCTTCCAGACTTTTTTTCCTGGTGGAAAGAGCTGCTGATCCCTTTTTAATGCCCTGCGCTGGAATGGCCGGTCCCACCTCCTAAAAAATAGAAATCCAAATGAAGATTCCTGCTAGACAAAAGGTGCCACCACAGAAATCTCTTTGCTGCCCAAGAAGTGCCCAGGCTGCCCCAACAACTGCACCTCCAAGGCAAAGGTTCCAGACTATTTTTCCTGGGGGAAAGAGCTGCTGATCCCTTTTTTCAGCCCTGCACTGAAATGACTGGTCCCACCTCCTGAAAAATAGAATCCAACTCAAGATTCCTGCCAGACAAAAGGTGCCACCACAGAAACCTCTTGCTGCCCAAGAAGTGCCCAGGCTGCCCCAACAACTCCACCTCCAAGCCAAAGGTTCCAGACGTTTTTCCTGGTGGAAAGAGCTGCTGATCCCTTTTTTCTGCCCTGCGCTGGAATGACTAGTCCCACCTCCTGAAAAATAGAATCCAGCTGAAGATTCCTGACAGACAAAAGGTGCCCCCACAGAAACCTCTTGCTGCCCAAGAAGTACCCAGGCTGCCTCAACAACTGCACCTCCTAGCCAAAACTTCCAGACTTTCTTTCCTGGTGGAAAGAGCTGCTGATCCCTTTTTTCAGCCCTGCACTGCAATGGCCGGTCCCACCTCCTAAAAAATAGAATCCAACTCAAGATTCCTGCCAGACAAAAGGTGCCACCACAGAAACCTCTTGCTGCCCAAGAAGTGCCCAGGCTGCCCTACCAACTGCACCTCCAAGCCAAAGGTTCCAGACTATTTTTCCTGGGGGAAAGAGATGCTGATCCCTTTTTTCAGCCCTGCACTGAAATGACTGGTCCCACCTCCTGAAAAATTGAATGCAAATGAAGATTCCTGCCACACAAAAGGTGCCACCACAGAAATCTCTTGCTGCCCAAGAAGTGCCCAGGCTGCCCCAACAACTACACCTGAAGCCAAAGGTTCCAGACTTTTTTTCCTGGTGGAAAGAGCTGCTGATCCCTTTTTTCAGCCCTGCACTGCAATGGCCGGTCCAACCTCTTGAAAAATAGAATCCCAATGAAGATTCCTGCCAGACAAAAGGTGCCACCACAGAAACCTCTTTCTGCCCAAGAAGAGCCCAGGCTGCCAAAAAACTGCACCTCCAAGCCAGAGCTTCCAGACGTTTTTTCCTGGTGGAAAGAGCTGCTGATCCCTTTTTCAGCCCTGCACTGCAATGGCCGGTCCAACCTCTTGAAAAATTCAGTCCAGCTGAAGATTCCTGCCAGACAAAAGGTGCCACCACAGAAACCTCTTGCTGCCCAAAAAGTGCCCGGGCTGCCCCAAAAACCACCTGCAAGCCAAAGTTCCAGACTTTTTATCCTGGTGGAAAGAGCTGCTGATCCCTTTTTTCAGCCCTGCACTGTAAAGGCCGGTCCCACCTCCTGAAAACTTTACTCCAAATAAGTATTACTGCCAGACAAATGGTGCCATTACAGAAATCTCTTTGCTACCCAAGAAGTTCCCAGGTTGCCCAAACAACTACAGCTCCAAGCCAAAGCTTCCAGACTTTTTTTCCTGGTGGAAAGAGCTGCTGATCCCTTTTTTCAGCCCTGCACTGAAATCACTGGTCCCACCTCCTAAAAAATTTACTACAAATGAAGATTCCTTCCAGACAAAATGTGCCACCACAGAAACCTCTTGCTACCCAAGAAGTGCCCAGGCTGCCCCAACAACTGCACCTCCAAGCCAAAGGTTCCAGACGTTTTTTCTTGGTGGAAAGAGCTGCTGATTCCTTTTTCAGCCCCTTGCACTGCAATGGCCGGTCCAACTCCCTGAAAAATTCCGTCCAGATTACGATTCCTGCCAGACAAAAGGTGCCACCACAGAAAGGTCTTGGTGCCCAAG
>NW_024104109.1:0-8068 GCF_003945595.2 Pipra filicauda | reverse complement strand
AAAAAAAGAAAATCAGGAGAAGAGCCTAAAAAAATGAAAATCAGGAGAAGAGCCTAAAAAATAAAAATCAGGAGAGGAGACTAAAAAAAAATTAAAATCAGGAAAAGAGAGTAAAAAAATTAAAATCAAGAGAGGAGACGTAGAAAATAAAAATCAAGAGAGGAGACTAAAAAAATTAAAATCAGGAGAGGAGCCTAAAAAAATGAAAATCAGGAGAGGAGCCTAAGAGAATAAAAATCAGGAGAGGAGACTAAAAAAAATGAAAATCAGGAGAAGAGCCTAAAAAAAATGAAAATCAGGAGAGGAGACTAAAAAAATTAAAATCAGCAAAGGAGACAAAAAAAATAAAAATCAGGAGAGGAACCTACAAAAATTAAAATCAGGAAAAGAGACTAAAAAAATTAAAATCAAGAGAGGAGCCTAAAAAAATGAAAATCAGGAGAAGAGCCTAAAAAATAAAAATCAGGAGAAGAGCCTAAAAAAATAAAAATCAGGAGAGGAGCCTAAAAAAATGAAAATCAGGAGAAGAGTCTAAAAAAATGAAAATCAGGAGAGGCGACAAAGAGAAGAAAAATCAGGAGAGGAGCCTAAAAAAATTAAAATGAGGAAAAGAGTCTAAAAAAAAATAAAAATGAGGAAAAGAGTCCAAAAAAATTAAAATCAGGAGACGAGAGTAAGAGAATAAAAATCAGGAGAGGAGGCTAAAAAATTAAAATCAGAAGAAGAGCCTTAAATAATGAAAATCAGGAGAAGAGCCTAAAAAAAATAAAAATCAGGAGAAGAGCCTAAAAAAATAAAAATCAGGAGAGGAGTCTAAAAAAATGAAAATCAGGAGAGGAGGTTAAAAAATGAAAATCAGGAGAGGAGACAAAAAAAATAAAAATCAGGAGAGGAGCCTAAAAAAATTAAATTCAGCAGAGGAGACTAAAAAAATGAAAATCAGCAAAGGAGACAAAAAAAATAAAAATCAGGAGAGGAGACAAAAAAAATAAAAATCAAGAGAGGAGCCTACAAAAAATTAAAATCAGGAGAAGAGAGTAAAAAAATTAAAATCAAGAGAGGAGCCTAAAAAAATGAAAATCAGGAGAAGAGACTAAAAAAATGAAAATCAGGAGAGCAGCCTAAAAAACTGAAAATCAGGAAACGAGACTAAAAAAATTAAGATCAGGAGAGGAACCGAAAAAAATTAAAATCAAAAGCAAGTTTAAAAAATTAAAATCAGGAGAGGAGACAAAAAGAAAAATCAGGAGGGGAGCCTAAAAAATTTAAAATCAGGAAAAGAGTCTAAAAAAAATTAAAATCAGGAAAAGAGTCCAAAAAAATTAAAATCAGGAGACGAGAGTAAGAGAATAAAAATCATGAGAAGAGCCTAAAAAATAAAAATCAGGAGAGGAGCCTAAAAAAATGAAAATCAGGAGAGGAGCCTAAAAAAATGAAAATCAGGAGAGGAGCCTAAAAAAATGAAAATCAGGAGAAGAGTCTAAAAAACTGAAAATCAGGAGAAGAGCCTAAAAAACTGAAAATCAGGAGAAGAGTCTAAAAAAATGAACATCAGGAGAGGAGTCTAAAAAAATTAAAATCAAAAAACAAGTCTAAAAAAATTAAAATCAGGAGAGGAGACAAAGAGAAGAAAAATCAGGAGAGGAGACTAAAAAAATGAAAATCAGGAAAAGAGTCTAAAAAAAATTAAAATGAGGAAAAGAGTCCAAAAAAATTAAAATCAGGAGACGAGAGTAAGAGAATAAAAACCAGGAGAAGAGCCTAAAAAATTAAAATCAGAAAAGGAGCCTAAAAAAATTAAAATTAGGAGAAGAGTCTTAAAAAATGAAAATCAGGAGAAGAGCCTAAAAAAATAAAAATCAGGAGAAGAGCCTAAAAAAATTAAAATCAGGAGAGGAGCCTAAAAAAATGAAAATCAGGAGAGGAGCCTAAAAAAATGAAAATCAGGAGAGGAGCCTAAAAAAATAAAAATCAGGAGAGGAGCCTAAAAAAAAGTAAATATCAGGAGAGGAGACAAAGAGAATAAAAATCAGGAGAGGAGCCTAAAAAAATTAAAATCAGGAAAAGAGTTTAAAAAAATAAAATCAGGAAAAGAGAGTAAAAAAATTAAAATCAAGAGAGGAGACGAAGAAAATAAAAATCAAGAGAGGAGACTAAAAAAATTACAATCAGGAGAGGAGCCTAAAAAAAATCAGAATCAGGAGAGGAGCCTAAAAAAATTTAAATCAGGAGAAGACCCTAAAAAAAATTAAAATCAGGAAAAGAGACTAAAAAAATTAAAATCAGGAGAAGAGCCTAAAAAAATTAAAATCAGGAAAAGAAACAAAATAAAATTAAAATCAGGAGAGAAGTCTAAAAAAATGAAAATCAGGAGAGGAGACTAAAAAAATGAAAATCAGGAGAGGAGACTAAAAAAATAAAAATCAGGAGAGGAGACTAAAAAAATTAAAATTAGGAGAGGAGCCTAAAAAAAAAATTAAAATCAGGAGAGGAGCCTAAAAAAACTAAAATCAGGAGAGGAGCCTACAAAAATTAAAATCATGAAAACAGACTAAAAAAATTTAAATCAAGTGAGGAGCCTTAAAAAATTAAAATCAAGAGAGGAGATTAAAAAAATTAAAATCAGGAGAGGACCCTAAAAAAAAAATCAAAATCAGGAGAGGAGCCTAAAAAAATTAAAATCAGGAAAAGAGAGTAAAAAAATTAAAATCAAGAGAGGAGACGAAGAAAATAAAAATCAAGAGAGGAGACTAAAAAAATTAAAATCAGGAGAAGAGACTAAAAAAATTAAAATCAGGAGAGGAGCCTAAAAAAAATCAGAATCAGGAGAGGAGTCTAAAAAAATGAAAATCAGGAAAAGAGACTAAAAAAATTAAAATCAGGAGAAGAGCCTAAAAAAATTAAAATCAGGAAAAGAAACAAAATAAAATTAAAATCAGGAGAGGAGCCTAAAAAAATGAAAATCAGGAGAGGAGCCTAAAAAAAAATTAAAATCAGGAGAAGAGCCTAAAAAAAATTAAAATCAGGAGGGGAGCCTAAAAAAATTAAAATCAAGAGAGGAGCCTACAAAAACTGAAATCACAAAAAGAGACTAAAAAAATTTAAATCAAGTGAGGAGCCTAAAAAAATTAAAATAAAGAGAGGAGCCTAAAAAATGAAAATCAGGAGAGAAGCCTAAAAAAATAAAAATCAGGAGAAGAGTCTAAAAAAATGAAAATCAGGAGAGCTGCCTAAAAAACTGAAAATCAGGAGAAGAGCCTAAAAAACTGAAAATCAGGAAACGAGACAAAAAAAAATTAAAATCAGGAGAGGAACCGAAAAAAATTAAAATCAAAAGCAAGTTTAAAAAATTAAAATCAGGAGAGGAGACAAAAAGAAAAATCAGGAGGGGAGCCTAAAAAATTTAAAATCAGGAAAAGAGTCTAAAAAAAATTAAAATGAGGAAAAGAGTCCAAAAAAATTAAAACCAGAAGACGAGAGTAAGAGAATAAAAATCATGAGAAGAGCCTAAAAAAATAAAAATCAGGAGAGGAGCCTAAAAAAATGAAAATCAGGAGAGGAGCCTAAAAAAATGAAAATCAGGAGAAGAGCCTAAAAAAAAATAAATATCAGGAGAGGAGACAAAGAGAATAAAAATCAGGAGAGGAGCCTAAAAAAATTAAAATCAGGAAAAGAGAGTAAAACAATTAAAATCAAGAGAGGAGACGAAGAAAATAAAAATCAAGAGAGGAGACTAAAAAAATTAAAATCAGGAGAAGAGACTAAAAAAATTAAAATCAGGAGAGGAGCCTAAAAAAAAATCAGAATCAGGAGAGGAGCCTAAAAAAATTAAAATCAGGAAAAGAGAGTAAAACAATTAAAATCAAGAGAGGAGACGAAGAAAATAAAAATCAAGAGAGGAGACTAAAAAAATTAAAATCAGGAAAAGAGACTAAAAAAATTAAAATCAGGAGAAGAGCCTAAAAAAATTAAAATCAGGAAAAGAAACAAAATAAAATTAAAATCAGGAGAGGAGTCTAAAAAAATGAAAATCAGGAGAGGAGACTAAAAAAATAAAAATCAGGAGAGGAGACTAAAAAAATTAAAATTAGGAGAGGAGCCTAAAAAAAAATTAAAATCAGGAGAAGAGCCTAAAAAAATTAAAATCAAGAGAGGAGCCTAAAAAAATTAAAATCAAAAAACAAGCCTATAAAAATTAAAATCAGGAGAGGAGACAAAGAGAAGAAAAATCAGGAGGGGAGACTAAAAAAATGAAAATCAGGAAAAGAGTCTAAAAAAATTAAAATCAGTAGACAAGAGTAAGGGAATAAAAATCAGGAGAGGAACCTAAAAAAAATGAAAATCAGGAGAGGAGCCTAAAAAAAAGAAAATCAGGAGAAGAGCCTAAAAAATGAAAATCAGGAGAAGAGCCTAAAAAAAAATGAAAATCAGGAAAAGAGAGTAAAAAAATTAAAATCAAGAGAGGAGACGAAGAAAATAAAAATCAGGAGAGGAGACTAAAAAAAATTAAAATCAGGAGAGGAGCCTAAAAAAATGAAAATCAGGAGAGGAGCCTAAGAGAATAAAAATCAGGAGAGGAGACTAAAAAAAATGAAAATCAGGAGAGGAGCCTAAAAAAAAATGAAAATCAGGAGAGGAGACAAAAAAAATAAAAAAAATCAGGAAGGAAGCCTAAAAAAAGTAATTCAGGCAGAAAGGAGACTAAAAAATTAAAATCAGCCAAAGGAGACACAAAATTTAAAATAAGGAGAGGAGCCTACAAAATTAAAATCAGAGAAAAAAGAGACTAAAAAATAAAATCGGAGAAAAAAAAGAGACTAAAAAAATAAAAATCAGGAGAAGAGACTAAAAAAATTAAAATCAGGAGAAGAGCCTAAAAAATGAAAATCAGGAGAAGAGTCTAACAAAATAAAAATCAGGAGAGGAGCCTAAAAAAATTAAAACCAGGAGAGGACTCTAAAAAAATAAAAATCAGGAGAGGAGCCTAAAAAATGAAAATCAGGAGAGGAGCCTAAAAAAATGAAAATCAGGAGAGGAGGTTAAAAAATGAAAATCAGGAGAAGAGCCTAAAAAAATGAAAATCAGGAGAGGAGCCTAAAAAACTGAAAATCAGGAGAAGAGCCTAAAAAAATGAACATCAGGAGAGGAGCCTAAAAAAATTAAAATCAAAAAACAAGTCTAAAAAAATGAAAATCAGGAGAGGAGACAAAGAGAAGAAAAATCAGGAGAGGAGCCTAAAAAAATTAAAATCAGGAAAAGAGTCTAAAAAAAATTAAAATGAGGAAAAGAGTCCAAAAAAATTAAAATCAGGAGACGAGAGTAAGAGAATAAAAATCAGGAGAGGAGGCTAAAAAATTAAAATCAGAAGAAGAGCCTTAAATAATGAAAATCAGGAGAAGAGCCTAAAAAAATAAAAATCAGGAGAGGAGTCTAAAAAAATGAAAATCAGGAGAGGAGGTTAAAAAATGAAAATCAGGAGAAGAGCCTAAAAAAATAAAAATCAGGAGAGGGGCCTAAAAAAATTAAAACCAGGAAAGGAGCCTAAAAAAATGAAAATCAGGAGAGGAGACAAAAAAAATAAAAATCAGGAGAGGAGCCTAAAAAAATTAAATTCAGCAGAGGAGACTAAAAAAATTAAAATCAGCAAAGGAGACAAAAAAAATAAAAATCAGGAGAGGAGACAAAAAAAATAAAAATCAGGAGAGGAGCCTACAAAAAATTAAAATCAGGAGAAGAGAGTAAAAAAATTAAAATCAAGAGAGGAGCCTAAAAAAATGAAAATCAGGAGAAGAGTCTAAAAAAATGAAAATCAGGAGAGCAGTCTAAAAAACTGAAAATCAGGAGAAGAGCCTAAAAAACTGAAAATCAGGAAACGAGACTAAAAAAATGAACATCAGGAGAGGAACCGAAAAAAATTAAAATCAAAAAACAAGTCTAAAAAAATGAAAATCAAGAGAGGAGACAAAGAGAAGAAAAATCAGGAGAGAAGACTAAAAAAAATTAAAATCAGGAAAAGAGTCTAAAAAAAATTAAAATGAGGAAGAGAGTCCAAAAAAATTAAAATCAGGAGACTAGAGTAAGAGAATAAAAACCAGGAGAGGAGTCTAAAAAATTAAAATCAGAAGAGGAGCCTAAAAAAATGAAAATCAGGAGAGGAGCCTAAAAAAATGAAAATCAGGAGAGGAGCCTAAAAAAATAAAAAGCAGGAGAGGAGCCTAAAAAAAAGTAAATATCAGGAGACGAGACAAAAAGAATAAAAATCAGGAGAGGAGCCTAAAATAATGAAAATCAGGAAAAGAGTCTAAAAAAAATTAAAATGAGGAAAAGAGTCCAAAAAAATTAAAATCAGGAGACGAGAGTAAGAGAATAAAAATCATGAGAAGAGCCTAAAAAAATAAAAATCAGGAGAGGAGCCTAAAAAAATTAAAATCAGGAGAGGAGACTAAAAAAATGAAAATCAGGAAAAGAGTCTAAAAAAAATTAAAATGAGGAAGAGAGTCCAAAAAAATTAAAATGAGGAAGAGAGTCCAAAAAAATTAAAATCAGGAGACGAGAGTAAGAGAATAAAAACCAGGAGAGGAGCCTAAAAAATTAAAATCAGAAGAGGAGCCTAAAAAAATTAAAATTAGGAGAAGAGTCTAAAAAAATGAAAATCAGGAGAAGAGCCTAAAAAAATAAAAATCAGGAGAGGAGCCTAAAAAAATGAAAATCAGGAGAGGAGCCTACAACAACAAAAAAAAAAATGAAAATCAGGCGAGGTCTCCTAAAAAAAAATTCAAACCCGGAGAGGAAGGACTCTCTTAAAAAAATAAAAATCAGGAGAGGAGCCTAAAAAAATAAAAATCAGGAGAGGAGCCTAAAAAAAATAAAAATCAGGAGAGGAGCCTTAAAAAAATGAACCCCCCCAACCACCCCCCCCCCGGAGAGGAGCCTAAAAAAACTAAAATCAGGAGAGGAGCCTAAAAAAATGAAAATCAGGAGAGGAGCCTAAAAAAATGAAAATCAGGAGAGGAGCCTAAAAAAATGAAAATCAGGAGAAGAGTCTAAAAAACTGAAAATCAGGAGAAGAGTCTAAAAAAATTAAAATCAGGAGAAGAGTCTAAAAAAATTAAAATCAGGAGAGGAGCCTAAAAAAATTAAAATCAGGAGAGGAGCCTAAAAAAATTAAAATCAAAAAACAAGTCTAAAAAAATTAAAATCAGGAGAGGAGACAAAGAGAATAAAAATCAGGAGAGGAGCCTAAAATAATTAAAATCAGGAAAAGAGTCTAAAAAAATTAAAATCATGAAAAGAGACTAAAATAATTTAAATCAAGAGAGGAGACGAAGAAAATAAAAATCAAGAGAGGAGACTAAAAAAATTAAAATCAGGAGAAGAGCCTAAAAAAATTAAAATCAGGAAAAGAAACAAAATAAAATTAAAATCAGGAGAGGAGTCTAAAAAAATGAAAATCAGGAGAGGAGACTAAAAAAATGAAAATCAGGAGAGGAGCCTAAAAAAATAAAAATCAGGAGAGGAGACTAAAAAAATTAAAATTAGGAGAGGAGACTAAAAAAAAATTAAAATCAGGAGAGGAGCCTAAAAAAATTAAAATCAGGAAAGGAGCCTACAAAAATTAAAATCATGAAAAGAGACTAAAAAAATTTAAATCAAGTGAGGAGCCTAAAAAAATTAAAATCAAGAGAGGAGATTAAAAAAATTAAAATCAGGAGAGGAGCCTAAAAAAAAAAATCAAAATCAGGAGAGGAGCCTAAAAAACTTAAAATCAAAAAACAAGCCTATAAAAATTAAAATCAGGAGAGGAGACAAAGAGAAGAAAAATCAGCAGGGGAGACTAAAAAAATGAAAATCAGGAAAAGAGTCTAAAAAAAATAAAAATCAGGAAAAGAGTCTAAAAAAATTAAAATCAGGAGACAAGAGTAAGGGAATAAAAATCAGGAGAGGAACCTAAAAAATTAAAATCAGAAGAAGAGCCTAAAAAAATTAAAAATCAGGAGAGGAGCCTAAAAAAATGAAAATCAGGAGAAGAGCCTAAAAAATAACAATCAGGAGAGGAGCCAAAAAAATT
>NW_024104108.1:0-8081 GCF_003945595.2 Pipra filicauda | reverse complement strand
GCCTCCACCGTTATCAGGTGTCTGGGCGTTATGAGGTCAGTGTGATGATGAGGCCTGCACCATTATGACATGTTTGTGCTTTATGACATCAGTGTGATGATGAGTCTTGAACCATTATGAGGTGTCTGGGCTTTATAAGGCCAGTGTGATGATGAGGCCTGCACCATTATGACGTGTCTTGTCTTTATGAGGTCAGTGCCATGATGAGTCCTACACCAGTATGACATGTCTGGACTTTATGAGGTCACTGTGATGATGAGGCCTGCACCAGTTTGACATGTCTGGTCTTTTTGAGGTCACTGTGATGATGAGACCTGCAGCAATATATGGTGTCTGGGCTTTATGAGGTTAGTGTGATGATGAGGCCTGCACCATTATGACATGTCTGGGCTTTAGTCGGTCAGTGCCATGATGAGGCCGGCACCAGTATGACATATCTGGGCTTTATGGGGTCAGTGCTAGGACGAGGCCTGCACCATTATGACGCCTCTGGTCCTTAAAAAATCAGTGTGTTGATGAGGCCTGCACCATTATGACATGTCTGGGCGTTATGAGGTCAGTGTGATGATGAGGCCTGCACCATTATGACATGTCTGTGCTTTATGACATCAGTGTGATGATGAGTCCTGCACCATTATGAGGTGTCTGGACTTTATGAGGCCAGTGTGATGATGAGGCCTGCACCATTATGACGTGTCTCGTCTTTATGAGGTCAGTGCCATGATGAGGCCTGCACAAGTATGACATATCTGGGCTTTATGAGTTCACTGTGATGATGAGGACTGCAAAATTATGAGGTGTCTGGTCTTTTTGAGGTCACTGTGATGATGAGACCTGCACCATTATGACATGTCTTGTCTTTACGAGGTCAGTGCCATGATGAGGCCTGCACCATTATGACATGTCTGGACTTTATGAAATCAGTGTGGTGATGAGGCCTGAACCATTATGACATTTCTGGGCTTTATGACATCAGTGTGATGATGAATCCTGCACCATTATGAGGTGTCTGGGCTTTATGACATGAGGGTGATGATGAGGCCTGCACCATTATGACATGTCTGGACTTTATGATGTCAATGTGATGATGAGGCCTGCACCATTGTGATATGTCTGGGCTTTATGAGGTCAGTGGCATGAGGAGGCCTGCACCTTTATGACATGTCTGGGCTTTATGAGGTCAGTGTGATGAAGAGACTTGCACCATTATGACGTGTCTGGGCTTTATGAGGTCACTGTGATTATGAGACCTGCATCATTATGTGGTGTCTGGGCTTTATGAGGTCAGTGTGGTGATGAGTCCTGCACCATTATGACATGTCTGGGCTTTATGAGGTCAGTGCCATGATGAGGCCTGCACCATTTTGACATGTCTGGGCTTTATGAGGTCAGTGTGATGAAGAGACATGCACCATTATGACGTGTCTGGGCTTTATGAGGTCACTGTGATGATGAGGGCTCTACCGTTATCGGGTGTCTGGGCTTTAAGAGGTCAGTGCCATGATGAGGCCTCCACCGTTATCAGGTGTCTGGGCTTTATGAGGTCAGTGTGATGATGAGACCTGCACCATTATGACATGTCTGGGCTTTATGACGTCATTGTAGTGATGAGACCTGCACCATTATTACATGTCTGGGTTTTATGAGGTCAGTGCTATGATGAGACCTGCACCATTATGACATGTCGGGACTTTATCAGATCAGTGTGGTGATGAGGCCTGCACCATTATGACATGTCTGGGTTTTATGAGGTCAGTGTGATGATGAGACCTGCACCATTATGACCTATCTGGGTTTTATGACGTCAGTGCCATTTGGAGGCCTGCACCATTATGACATGTCTGGACTTTATCAGATCGGTGTGGTGATGAGGCCTGCACCATTATGACATGTCTGGGTTTTATGGTGTCAATGTGATGATGAGGTCTGCACCATTATGACATGTCTGGGTTTTATGAGGTAAGTGCCATGAGGAGACCTGCACCATTATGACATGTCTGGGCGTTATGAGGTTAGTGTGATGATGAGGCCTGCACCATTATGACATGTCTGTGCTTTATGACATCAGTGTGATGATGAGTCCTGCACCATTATGAGGCGTCTGGACTTTATGAGGCCAGTGTGATGATGAGGTCTGCACCATTATGACGTGTCTCGTCTTTATGAGGTCAGTGCCACGATGAGGCCTGCACAAGTATGACATATCTGGGCTTTATGAGGTCAGTGCCATGAGGAGGCCTGCACCTTTATGACATGTCTGGACTTTATGAGGTCACTGTGATGATGAGGACTGCAACATTATGAGGTGTCTGGTCTTTTTGAGGTCACTGTGATGATGAGACCTGCACCATTATGACATGTCTGGTCTTTACGAGGTCAGTGCCATGATGAGGCCTTCACCATTATGACATGTCTGGACTTTATGAAATGAGTGTGGTGATGAGGCCTGAACCATTATGACATTTCTGGGCTTTATGACATCAGTGTGATGATGAATCCTGCACCATTATGAGGTGTCTGGGCTTTATGACATGAGTGTGATGATGAGGCCTGCACCATTATGACATGAGTGGGCTTTATGAGGTCAGTGTGATGATGAGGCCTGCTCCACTATGACATGTCTGGGATTTATCAGGTCACTGTGATGATGAGGCCTGCACCATTATGACATGTCTGGACTTTATGATGTCAATGTGATGATGAGGCCTGCATCATTGTGATATGTCTGGGCTTTATGAGGTCAGTGCCATGAGGAGGCCTGCACCATTATGACATGTCTGGGCTTTATGAGGTCACTGTGATTATGAGACCTGCATCATTATGTGGTGTCTGGGCTTTATGAGGTCAGTGTGCTGATGAGGCCTGCACCATTATGACATGTCTGGGCTTTATGAGGTCAGTGTGATGAAGAGACATGCACCATTATGACGTGTCTGGGCTTTATGAGGTCACTGTGATGATGAGGGCTCTACCGTTATCAGGTGTCTGGGCTTTATGAGGTCAGTGTGATGATGAGACCTGCACCATTATGACATGTCTGGGCTTTATGACGTCATTGTAGTGATGAGACCTGCACCATTATGACATGTCTGGGTTTTTTGAGGTCAGTGCTATGATGAGACCTGCACCATTATGACATGTCGGGACTTTATCAGATCAGTGTGGTTATGAGGCCTGCACCATTATGACATGTCTGGGTTTTATGAGGTCAGTGTGATGATGAGACCTGCACCATTATGTGATGTCTGGGTTTTATGAGGTCAGTGCCATGAGGAGACCTGCACCATTATGAGGTGTCTGGGCTTTATGAGGTCAGTGCCATGAGGAGGCCTGCACCATTATGACATGTCTGGGCGTTATGTGGTCAGTGCCATGAGGAGGCCTGCACCATTATGACATGTCTGGGCTTTATGAGGTCAGTGTGATGATGAGACCTGCACCATTATGTGGTGTCTGGGCTTTATGAGGTCACTGTCATGTTGAGTCTTGCACCCTTTTGAGGTGTCTGGGCTTTTTGCTGTCTGTGTGATGATGAGGCCTGCACCATTATGACGTGTCTCGTCTTTATGAGGTCAGTGCCATGATGAGGCCTGCACCATTTTGACATATCTGGGCTTTATGAGGTCAGTGTGATGAAGAGACTCCCACCATTATGACATGTCTGGGCTTTATGAGGTCACTGTGATGATGAGGGTTCTACCGTTTTCAGGTGTCTGGGCTTTATGAGGTCAGTGCCATGATGAGACCTGCACCATTATGACATGTCTGGGCTTTATGAGGTCAGTGCCATGAGGAGGCCTCCACCGTTATCAGGTGTCTGGGCGTTATGAGGTCAGTGTGATGATGAGGCCTGCACCATTATGACATGTTTGTGCTTTATGACATCAGTGTGATGATGAGTCTTGAACCATTATGAGGTGTCTGGGCTTTATAAGGCCAGTGTGATTATGAGGCCTGCACCATTATGACGTGTCTTGTCTTTATGAGGTCAGTGCCATGATGAGTCCTACACCAGTATGACATGTCTGGACTTTATGAGGTCACTGTGATGATGAGGCCTGCACCAGTTTGACATGTCTGGTCTTTTTGAGGTCACTGTGATGATGAGACCTGCAGCAATATATGGTGTCTGGGCTTTATGAGGTTAGTGTGATGATGAGGCCTGCACCATTATGACATGTCTGGGCTTTAGTCGGTCAGTGCCATGATGAGGCCGGCACCAGTATGACATATCTGGGCTTTATGGGGTCAGAGTGCCACCATGAGGAGGCCTGCCAATTATGAAGTTGGGACTTTTAGGCGGTCAGGCATGATGAGGCCGGCACCAGTTATGGACATATCTTGGCTTTATGGGGTAAGTGCCCATGACGAGGCCTGACACCATTATGACGCCTCTGAGTCTTAAAAAATCCGTGTTGTGATGCAAGGCATTGCACCATTATGACATGTTGGGCGTTATGAGGTCGGTGATGATGAGGCCTGCACCCATCTATGACATGTCTGTGCTTTATGACAATCGTGTGATGATGAGTCCCAGCCACCATTATGACGTGTCTCGTCTTTATGAGGTCAGTGCCATGATGAGGCCTGCACAAGTATGACATATCTGGGCTTTATGAGTTCACTGTGATGATGAGGACTGCAACATTATGAGGTGTCTGGTCTTTTTGAGGTCACTGTGATGATGAGACCTGCACCATTATGACATGTCTTGTCTTTACGAGGTCAGTGCCATGATGAGGCCTGCGCCATTATGACATGTCTGGACTTTATGAAATCAGTGTGGTGATGAGGCCTGAACCATTATGACATTTCTGGGCTTTATGACATCAGTGTGATGATGAATCCTGCACCATTATGAGGTGTCTGGGCTTTATGACATGAGGGTGATGATGAGGCCTGCACCATTATGACATGTCTGGACTTTATGATGTCAATGTGATGATGAGGCCTGCACCGTTGTGATATGTCTGGGCTTTATGAGGTCAGTGGCATGAGGAGGCCTGCACCTTTATGACATGTCTGGGCTTTATGAGGTCAGTGTGACGAAGAGACTTGCACCATTATGACGTGTCTGGGCTTTATGAGGTCACTGTGATTATGAGACCTGCATCATTATGTGGTGTCTGGGCTTTATGAGGTCAGTGTGGTGATGAGTCCTGCACCATTATGACATGTCTGGGCTTTATGAGGTCAGTGCCATGATGAGGCCTGCACCATTTTGACATGTCTGGGCTTTATGAGGTCAGTGTGATGAAGAGACTTGCACCATTATGACGTGTCTGGGCTTTATGAGGTCACTGTGATGATGAGGGCTCTACCGTTATCGGGTGTCTGGGCTTTACGAGGTCAGTGCCATGATGAGGCCTCCACCGTTATCAGGTGTCTGGGCTTTATGAGGTCAGTGTGATGATGAGACCTGCACCATTATGACATGTCTGGGCTTTATGACGTCATTGTAGTGATGAGACCTGCACCATTATGACATGTCTGGGTTTTTTGAGGTCAGTGCTATGATGAGACCTGCACCATTATGACATGTCGGGACTTTATCAGATCAGTGTGGTGAGGAGGCCTGCACTATTATGACATGTCTGGGTTTTATGAGGTCAGTGTGATGATGAGACCTGCACCATTATGTGATGTCTGGGCTTTATGAGGTCAGTGCCATGAGGAGACCTGCACCATTATGAGGTGTCTGGGCTTTATGAGGTCAGTGCCATGAGGAGGCCTGCACCATTATGACATGTCTGGGCTTTATGTGGTCAGTGCCATGAGGAGGCCTGCACCATTATGACATGTCTGGGCTTTATGAGGTCAGTGTGATGATGAGACCTGCACCATTATGTGGTGTCTGGTCTTTATGAGGTCACTGTCATGTTGAGTCTTGCACCCTTTTGAGGTGTCTGGGCTTTTTGCTGTCAGTGTGATGATGAGGCCTGCACCATTATGACGTGTCTCGTCTTTATGAGGTCAGTGCCATGATGAGGCCTGCACAAGTATGACATATCTGGGCTTTATGAGGTCAGTGTGATGAAGAGACTTCCACCATTATGACATGTCTGGGCTTTATGAGGTCACTGTGATGATGAGGGTTCTACCGTTTTCAGGTGTCTGGGCTTTATGAGGTCAGTGCCATGATGAGACCTGCACCATTATGACATGTCTGGGCTTTATGAGGTCAGTGCCATGAGGAGGCCTCCACCGTTATCAGGTGTCTGGGCGTTATGAGGTCAGTGTGATGATGAGGCCTGCAGCATTATGACATGTTTGTGCTTTATGACATCAGTGTGATGATGAGTCTTGAACCATTATGAGGTGTCTGGGCTTTATAAGGCCAGTGTGATGATGAGGCCTGCACCATTATGACGTGTCTTGTCTTTATGAGGTCAGTGCCATGATGAGTCCTACACCAGTATGACATGTCTGGACTTTATGAGGTCACTGTGATGATGAGGCCTGCACCAGTATGACATGTCTGGTCTTTTTGAGGTCACTGTGATGATGAGACCTGCAGCATTATGTGGTGTCTGGGCTTTATGAGGTTAGTGTGATGATGAGGCCTGCACCATTATGACATGTCTGGGCTTTATGAGGTCAGTGCCATGATGAGTCCGGCACCATTATGACGTGTCTGGGCTTTATGAGGTCAGTGCCGTGCTGAGGCCTGCACCAATATGACATGTCTGGGCTTTATGAGGTCCCACTGATGATGAGGGCTCCAACGTTATCAGGTGTCTGGGCTTTATGAGGTCAGTGTGATGATGAGACCTGCACCATTATGACATGTCTGGGCTTTATGACGTCACTGTGATTATGAGACCTGCATCATTATGTGGTGTCTGGGCTGTATGATGTCAGTGTGATGATCAGTCCTGCACCATTATGACATGTCTGGGCTTTATGAGGTCAGTGCCATGAAGAGGCCTGCACCATTATGACATGTCTGGGCTTTACGATGTCATTGTGGTGATGAGACCTGCACCATTATTACATGTCTGGGTTTTATGAGGTCAGTGCTATGATGAGACCTGCACCATTTTGACATGTCTGGGCTTTATGAGGTCAGTGCCATGGGGAGACCTGCACAATTATGACATGTCTGGGCTTTATGAGGTCAGTGCCATGATGAGGCCTGCACCATTATGACATGTCTGGGCTTTGTGAGTTCAGTGTGATGGTGAGACCTGCACCATTATGACGTCTCTGGGCTTTATCAAATCCGTGTGGTGATGAGGTCTGCACCATTATGACATGTCTGGGCGTTATGACATGACTGTGATGATGAGTCCTGCACCATTATGACATGTCTGGGCTTTATGAGGTCAATGCCATGATGAGGCCTGCACCATTATGAGGTGTCGAGGCTTTATGATGTCAGTGTGATGATGAGACCTGCACCATTATGACATGTCTGGGCTTTAAGAGGTCAGTGCCATGATGACGCCTGTACCATTATAACATGTCTGGGCTTTATGAGGGCAGTGCCATGATGAGGCCGGTACCATTGTGACGTGTCTGGGCTTTATCATGTCACTGTGATGATGAGACCTGCACCATTATGTGATGTCTGGTCTTTTTGAGGTCACTGTGATGATGAGACCTGCACCATTATGTACTGTCTGGGCTTTATGAGGTCGTTGCCATGGGGAGGCCTGTACTATTATGACATGTCTGGGCTTTATGAGGTCCTTGTCATGATGAGGCCTCCACCGTTATCAGGTGTCTGGACTTTATGATGTCAATGTGATGATGAGGCCTGCACCATTGTGATATGTCTGGGCTTTATGTGGTCAGTACCATGAGGAGGCCTGCACCTTTATGACATGTCTGGGCTTTATGAGGTCAGTTTGATGAAGAGACTTGCACCATTATGACGTGTCTGGGCTTTAGGAGGTCACTGTGATGATGCGGGCTCCAGCGTTATCAGGTGTCTGGGCTTTATGAGGTCAGTGTGATGATGAGACCTGCACCATTATGACATATCTGGGCTTTATGACGTCACTGTGATTATGAGACCGGCATCATTATGTGCTGTCTGGGCTGTATGGGGTCAGTGTGATGATGAGTCCTGCACCATT